>NW_028317864.1:2367500-2580000 GCF_062004578.1 Staurois parvus
AGGCAGAAAAGCAAATATGACATAATGTCACACAAAACCCCAAAAATGGGCTGGACAAAAGTATTGGCACCCTTAACTTAATATTTGGTTGCACACCCTTTGGAAAACATAACTGAAATCAGTCGCTTCCTATAACCATCAATAAGCTTCTGACACCTCTCACCCGGAATTTTGGACCACTCTTCCTTTGCAAACAGCTCCAGGTCTCTCTTATTGGAAGGACACCTTTTCCCAACAGCAATTTTAAGATCTCTCCACAGGTGTTCAATGGGATTTAGATCTGGGCTCATTGCTGGCCACTTCAGAACTCTCCAGCGCTTCTTTGCCATCCATTTCTGAGTGCTTTTTGACGTATGTTTGGGGTCATTGTCCTGCTGGAAGACCCAGGATCTTGGACGCAAACCCAGCTTTCTGACACTGGGCCCTACAGTGCGACCCAAAATCCTTTGGTAATCCTCAGATTTCATGATGCCTTGCACACAGTCAAGGCACCCAGTGCCAGAGGCAGCAAAACAACCCCAAAACATCATTGAACCTCCACCATATTTTACCGTAGGTACTGTGTTTTGTTCTTTGTAGGCCTCATTCCGTTTTCGGTAAACAGTAGAATGATGTGCTTTACCGAAAAGCTCTATCTTGGTCTCATCTGTCCACAAGACGTTTTCCCAGAAGGCTTTTGGCTTACTCAAGTACATTTTGGCAAACTGTAGTCTTGCTTTTTTATGTCTCTGTGTCAGCAGTGGGGTCCTCCTGGGTCTCCTGCCATAGCGTTTCATTTCATTTAAATGTCGACGGATAGTTCGCGCTGACACTGATGCTCCCTGAGCCTGCAGGACAGCTTGAATGTCTTTGGAACATGTTTGGGGCTGCTTATCCACCATCCGGACTATTCTGCGTTGCAATCTTTCATCAATTTTCCTCATCCGTCCACGACCAGGGAGATTAGCTACAGTGCCATGGGTTGCAAACTTCTTGATAATGTTGCGCACTGTGGACAAAGGCAAATCTAGTTCTCTGGAGATGGACTTGTAACCTTGAGATTGTTGATATTTTGCCACAATTTTGGTTCTCAGGTCCTCAGACAGTTCTCGTCTCCTCTTTCTGTTGTCCATGCTTAGTGTGGCACAGACAGACACACAATGCAAAGGTTAAGTGAACGTCTCTCCTTTTTATCTGCTTTCAGGTGTGATTTCTATATTGCCCACACCTGTTACTTGCCCCAGGTGAGTTTACAGGAGCATCACATGCTTGTAACATTCTTATTTATCCGCAGTTGTGAAAGGGTGCCAATACTTTTGTCCAGCCCATTTTTGGAGGTTTGTGTGACATTATGTCGAATTTGCTTTCTTTCCTCCCTTTTTTTGTTTTGTCCCAATACACACAAAGGGAATAAACATGTGTATAGCAAAACATGTGTTAATGCAATACGTTTCGTGAGAAATACATGATTTCCTGGAGAAATATCAAGGGTGCCAACAATTTCGGCCATGACTGTATATATATTTTTTTTTTTATTATTAATTATCTTTTATCAAAATTTTTTTTTTTATTATTAACCACTTGCCGCCCTGCCACTGTAGAAATACGGCGGCAGGGCGGCACGGGCAGGCAAAACCACGTTTTAAAACAGGTGTTTTGTAAACGGGTAAGGGGAGCGAGCGAGGCGCGCCGCCGCCCTACCTGTCCCGCCGATCACAGCCTGTCCTTACCGGCTATCTCCCGGCGATCGGCGGCAATCAGTGACAGAGAGCACAGCTGCAGTAGCTGTGCTTTCTGTCACTTCACTGACAGCTCGAGGACAAGCTGATCAGGACAGAAGAGTTTCACTCTCCAGATCAGCTCTCCCCTGCAGTACACCCCCCCCCCCCCCGTCCCCTAGTAAAACACTCACACAGATAACCCTTCCTTGCAAAATAAACTTAACCCCTTCCTCCCCAGTGCCATTAGTACAGTGTCAGTGTTTTTTTTTTTGCACTGATCACTGTATTGGTGTCACTGGGGATGTCAGTGACCCCAAGTCAGTACCCCCCCAGTGTCAGAATGTCCGCCGCAGTCCCGCTGTCCGGCCATAAGTTGCTGATCGCCGCCATAAGTCGCTGATCGCCGCCATTATTAGTATAAAAAAAACCAAAATCCCAGTATCTTTCCCGCCATTTGTAAACACTATAACTTTCACGTAAACCAATTAATTTACACGTATTGGGTTTTTTTTTTTAGCAAAGACATGTCGCAGAATACATTTTTAAATTTTTTTTTTACTGGACATGTTTTATAGCAAAAAGTCCAAAATATTGTTTTTTTTCCTCAAAATTGTCAGCCTTTTTTTATAGCGCAAAAAATAAAAACCACACAGGCGATCAAATACCACCGAAAGAAAGCTCAATTTGTGGGAAAAAAAGGATGTAAATTTTATTTATGTACCGTATTGCATGACCGCGCAATTGTCCGTTAAACTAGCGCAGCGCTGTATAGCAAAAAAATGGGGTAAATTGCAATATCTATACCATAGTTTTTAGACGCTATAACTGTCACACAAAGCAATCAATATACACTTATTGGGATTTTTTTTTACCAAAAACATGTAGCAGAAAACATTTTGGCCTAAACTTATAACCAACTTTGAGTTTACTATAAATTTTTTGTAGCTGAAAGTAAAAAAATATGGTTTTTCTTCAAAATTTTTGGCCTTTTTTTGTTTATATAAAAAGCGCACAGGTGATCAAATACCACCGAAAGAAAGCTCTATTTGTGTGTAAAAAAGGGCGTAAATTTTGTTTGGGTGCAGCATTGCATGACCGCGCAATTATCAGTTGAATTAGTGCAGCGCCGAGTAGCAAAAAGAGGCCTGGTCATTAACCTCCTCGGCGGTATGATTATTTCTGTTTTTTTGTGCTGAAAGCGGTACCATTTTTTCGCATTGAAATATGTAGTTTTTTATTGTAGGCTGTAATTTTTAATAACTCACTGAAATCTGTCTGAACAAGAGTCTAGTAAACATTCCGGATATGAGAAAACTTGAAACACGAAATCATAAATTATAGTTTAATAAATAATCATAAAAAATAATAATATATTTAATTCAATAATATAATCAAACCAAAAACACTGAAATTTGAAATACAGAGGCAAATTCGCACATCGCTGAGCAAAGTCGCAAAATCGTTTTCAGTGTCCGATGACGAATTTCCCCACGAATCATTATCACTGAATTCTGCAAGTGGTTCTGATTTACTATCGCTGTTCTCTAGCCGGTCTACAACCGCTTTTGACATAAAGGGACGCTTTTTGGATGCCATGGACATTTCTCAGTTTCCAGGCAGAAAGAACAGTCAAAATGCAGGCAGGGCACAGAACACAGCACTAGGGACAAAATGTATGTGAAATGCATTGAAACAGCAATGTTTTACTATATAATAATCATTTTAAAAAAAATGACATTTTTTAAAAATTTCAAATTTGCCGCCGGTTCCGGCGCCCGTACGTCCCGATGTCACAGGGACCGGAACACGGAAGCCGGATGCCGGCATCGGCCGGAGGAGATGGCCGGGGACGCTGCAGGGGACACATCGTGGGAGCGAAGGACAAGGTAAGTGCTGCAGGGACTCCCTGAGCAACGCCGCATGGTAAACCCGAGTGTAGCTCGGGGTTACCGCTCTTGGTACTGAAATTTTACCCCGAGCTACACTCGGGAATACCGCCAAGGAGGTTAAGGGGGGTAAATCCTCTGGAGGTCAAGTGGTTAATTATTTGGTATTTATTTTTCCCCTTCATCATTTTCCCTTGCCCTGTTGTGTTTATATATGTGCCCAAAAATGCTATCTATACATACTAATTCTACCCAACTAGCTACTTATCTTGCTCAGACATTGTTCTTTAGCCCTTCCCCCTTTCCCTCTTCCACATACTCTACATACTTCTCATGTTGCAGCTGTTTATTATTCACAAGTTGTTTTATTATTGTTTACTAGTCCGCTTGTATTATCTGATCCATTAGCCTGCCCCTTTTAGTTGCCCCACGCCCCCTCCATTCCCCTATTTATTGGCCCATTCTAGTGGCCAATCAGGTCTGATGAAAAGGCTGGTTGCCTAGAAAAGCGTCACCGCCCCCTTTGGACGATTCCTAACAACGTATTGACGTCACTTCCGCTCGGCGGACATCTTGGATGCGTCTCAAGCTGGCCCCATCAACCATGCTGATGTGAGAGACCAGCAGCGCCTGCACTGAGCACGGTTCCCTTCTGCACCGCGACTCCCGGTAACTGCGCCTGCCATCCTCGCTCCTTCTGTTGGGATCCGCCTAGAGCGCCAACCATTGGATACACCCTGGCACTGCAGCCATCCGCCTGTGATGTGCAATTTAGATGATGTCCTCCTTCTTATACCTGATGCCTGATGTATACCCACGTCTTTTGAGTTTTTAATATCTTGTGTGCAATAAATTGTTTTTATCGTACTGCACTTAGTCTGGCGCACCTCTCTCTCTTCTCTATTCTCCTCCTCCTATGACAAGCCTGGGTTCACACCGGAGTAGTGAGGAAACTGCATGCGATGTGGACAGGAATTGCAGGAATCTTTGTGGTACAATTTGCATCCATTAATGCAAATGACAACACAAAGTATAGGTTAAAGTGGTTGTAAAGGCGCAAGGTTTTTTACCTTCATACATTCTATGCGCAGCAGTGCCCCCAGCGCCTGAGCCTTACTTGAGCCTCATCACGATGCATCAATGTGAACGACAGCCTCGGCTGTCCCGAGTCTCTGCCTCCTCATTGGCCGATACAGCAAGCATGAGCCATTGACTCCCGCTGCTGTCAATCCCAGCCAGTCAGCCAATGAGGAGAGAGATGGGGCATGGCCAAGCTGCAGCTCCATGTGTGAATGGACACACGGAGCAGCAGCTGCCACCATAGACAGCTGCTTGCTGTGGGGACACCCAACAGGAGGGAGGGGCCAGGAGAGCCCAGGAAGAGGAGGATCCAGGCTGCTCTGTGCAAAACCACTGAACACAGCAGGTAAGTATAGAAATGTTTGTTATTTTCCAAAAAAAAACCCATTACCTTTAGAATCGCTTTAAGGCTTTGGGAGTATTTTCACACGTACTCATGAAAATACTTGGTATTGGCACCGATACAGGTATCGGTGCATCCCTATTTATTACTAATAAAAATTAGAATTTATCCAGATGGGACATACACCCTCATCCAGTTAAAATGTAGAAGGTAAGGATATGAATTATTTGCCATCTTGCCCTTTCTTGTAATGGTGCCCTGCAGTTCACATCTGGGCCTGCACTCTTGACTCAAGAGCAAAGTAGGCTCAGGTGTTATTAAATACCTCCTTCTTCTTCTTCTCTATAATCCCCGCCAACTGTTAGCACAATTTGGCCAGTATCACCAATTGGTGTGGCGCACTTTGCATGGTGCTATCCCCAACTTCTGCTCCATCAATGCCCCACCCCATTAAAAGTGGATGTGGTCAGTAGGGTTCCCCCGGATAGTCTAGACACCTTATGCTAGTGTCACTAGAGATACAACCACCAATGCAGTATAGGCAACCTAATGGAGAGGGATACGTAGGTTGCCTTTGCTGACCTCCTTACAATGCTAGTTGCCTGAGTGTCTTGGCTTAAGTATTTTCGGAGTCACTGACGAGTAAAAATCATGCAGCTAGTGAAGTCAGAGTAAAGTCAGGACTTCTAATCTACATTCTTGTTCCAAATCAGTGACTCGGGAAATATCAAAAACTACTACTACCTGACTTTTAAAAAGGAGGTTTCAGCAATCCCAACCTGGGTATGCTCTCAGCACATATTTCTTTAAACATGTCCCCTGCTGAGTCAGAGCTAGAGCTCCCCAATCAATAGGGAGTGTGAGCTTTGCTGAATGGAGAGCTCTAGCTTTAACACAACATGGGACATGTCTGACCTCGTAAAGAGACCTCTTCTTCTTGACAAAGAGCAAGGATCCTTCTCTGCAGCATGCAGGGATTTTCTACTCAGGCTGCAGCTGCTTTCCAAATGAAACAAACTGTAGTGCACCTATAATGTATTTAGATGACTTAGAATGAAGCTCAATTGGGCTCTAAGAAAACTGCTGTAAATGCAATTTCTATCTTCAGGCTCTCTGCTGACATCCAGGAGATGCAGTGAGCCAATTACAGGAGTGAGGGATGAGGATTCCGGGAAATCCTGTCTGCAAATGGAATCCTGTTCCTGTCCCTATTTGAGATACTCATGATTTCAGACTTGTACCTGTGTAATACTCCCCCTCCATTCTGCTTCAGAGTGCTCTATTTCATCTTATAGGCAAGAACCCAATTTCCTTATTAGGCCACCCATATGGTAAATACATTCCCTAAAAAAAAAACTTCCTAGGCATCTCTCTGGGGTCAGTCACGTGACCAAGCACCTAGAAATTAGTCATATAATTTCAGCAAAAAGGTGTTATTAGACTGACCAGTAACACTTTTATCAAGCTGAATTCATTCTACATGTGGCCAAATAATAAGGGGACACCTGGCCAACACACCAACCTAAATGGCCAAAAGTATGTGGACACCCTTCTAAATGTTTGAGCTCAGAAAGATAATGGTAATGGAACAACATAAAAAGACATTTTAGACAATTTTGTGCTTCAGACCTTTTCTGTTCCAGCATGACGTTTCCCTGTGCACAAAGCCAGATCCAGAAAGACACGGTTTGACAGATTTGGTCTAGAGAAGCTTGAGTAGCCTACATAGATTCCTGACCACAACTCTTCTATTAGACTGCAAGAGCTTGTATTAAATTATTTTGTAACTATATTGTCTCCCTTTATATTTTAAAGCACTGTGAAAATTGTAGGTGCTATATAAATTCTGTATAATAATAATACTAAATACCCTTGGGGTGAATTGGAATGCTGATTTGTAAGCCAGGTCTTCTTGACCAATAGCAGGAGCTGACCTCACAAATGCTCTTTTGACTAAATGGGCACACATTCCCACAAAGTCTTGAAGAAAGCCTTCATAGAAGAGTAGATGCAGTTATAACTGCAAGGCTTGGGGGTAGGAGACACCATATTAATGTCTATGATTGTGGAATGGGATGTCCAAAAACTCTGGTGAACACCAACATTTGGTCATTTTATATTTTTTTAATGACCATTTTGCTACCTGTTAAATGCAAATCAAACTCAAGCCCCAAATTGGATGATCATTTAGTGTTCACTTTGAATGTTGCCCACAGTAAAAGTGGGGTGGAAATAGTCTTTAGCTTTGATCAGCTGTGCAGAAGTCACCCAGCATGAACAGCATTAAATGTGAGCAACCAATGCAGTGACAAGCTGGCCTTACAGCAGGATAATGCTGCAGCCCTATATACTGTGGGAAGGGCATTGCTCTCTGCCCTTGTCCTTCAGCATAGTCTGCACTGATTAAACCCAATGAGTAATCCTAGGACACTGCTAATAAATAGGTATTGAGCGGCCTGACTGTAATTTCTGATCACTGTGCTGGATGACACACTTTCCCTTGGCACCGCGCAAGCTGGGAATTAACTCCTTCTGCCACCAAAGATGTAAGCAGTTAGTGCCTGAGCTAGAGCAGAATTAAATTGATTGTAAAGGCAACATTTTTTTCCTCTGAAATAAAAAGGATGTTATACATACCTGCTCTGTGTGTATTGCACATAGCAGTCCCTTACCTCCTCTACTGGAGTCCCCTGCTGGCGCTGTCCGCTCCTCCTCTCCTCCAAGCCGCATGCCGAGGGGGCACCTGTGCAAGTGTGTTCCTGAGCCTGGCTGTGTGTGTCCATAGACATACACAGCCATGCCCTCCACTCCTTCCTCACCTATGGCTCCTGCTGCTCTCAGAGTCTCCTGTAAGACCAGGAAGAAGGAGCAGCACTGCTGCAGATGGGACAGTGCCGGATCGATCCAGGAGTCAGTTTGGTGTTCAGGGATGGGGGGGGGGGGGGGGGTGAGGGATAAGCAGTAGAGTGTTTTTTACCTTAACGTACAGAATGCATTAAGGTAAAAGAAAACCGCTTAGATTTTAGAACCACTTTAAATCATTACTGAATGACATTTAGATTGTATTATAAGCAACTTCTGTTGTTTGTTTGTTGCATCTCACTGCTGCTGATCTACTTCACCCTCTTTGCAACCACTTCTTGTCTACATGCATGTACTTCAGCGATGGCTGCATTGGATTTCTCAGGGCAGGTTTTATTATGGTAAAAACATAGGGCCATGCCTGTTTCACTGCTTGCCTTCCGAAAGATTTACCCTTCTTCACGACCTGACCATTTTTTGTGCTATACAGGTACCCTTCTGTTTTTTTGTCTTTTTTGCGCTATAAATTACAAAAAAAAACCCTATATTTTTGTAATAAAACATATCCCATAAATATCAAAAATATTTCGCACATAAAAAATGGTTTTAGCTCTTAACAGCTCGTTTAAACGCCACTCTATGTGGAGAGAAGCACAACGATTATGTCAGGAATGGACTTGCCAATAATGGTGGGACTCGCCTGCCTTGTGGGCTGCAGTACCAGGGCTGGCCAGCGGGTGCTCTCAGCAATCAGAGACTCAACCCTGCAGTCAGCCAAAACACCTGAGGCTGATTGCAGGTGTATTTAAGGGATGGCCAGACCTGCAGTCTGTGCCTTGGTGTGTGTTTTTCCATGGGCCCCTGTATCTTGTTACCTGCATTCCTGTTCCTGTTCCTGTCTGACTGATTTGTTGCCGACCCTGCCTGATCCGGACCTCTGCTGACTTCTGTTTCATCCCTGGCTTGTGACCCCGACCATTCTCTGCCTGACCCCCTGTACCTACCTGCCCATTAGTTGCTGTACCCGGCTCGTGACCTGACTACTCTCTGCCTGCTCCTCCTGTACCTACCTGCCCGATTGTTATTGACCCAGCCTGCCTGACTACGCTTGCATTGTATGTACTGTTATCTGTGGGTGGTTTGGTTTGGTTCGTTTGCACTGTGTTATGTTTTAGTATTGCACTGCGTTTATGTATTGTTAGTATTAATAAATTATATTGTTTATAACATATCTGAAGCCTGCGTTTCCCTGCGTCAGTTCACATACCTCTGGTCATACCTGGAGCCCTGACAGATTAGCTGGAGATGTGGTTTGTGTCCAGGAAACTCATTTTGCATCCACTCCAACACCACATTTTTCACATCATAAGTTTCCACATGTTTTTATGTCCAATGGTCCTGATAAAAACCGTGGAAATCGTATAGCAGTCCGGAATTCTGTTGCATTCTCATTACTGTCCCAAGTGTCTGATAACAAAGGTAGATACCTAATTATTGTGTGTGAAATTAACAATATCACTTACAGTTGCAAGAAAAAGTATGTGAACCCCTTGGGATTACGTGGAGTTTTGCATGAATTGGGCATAAAATGTGCTCTGAACGTCATCTAAGTCACAACCATAGAAGAACACAGTCTGCTGAACATAATACTACACAAACATTAGATGTTGCCATGGTTTAATTGCACATAATATGTAAACATTCACAGTGCAGGGAGGAAAAAGTATGTGAACCTTTGGACTTAATAACAGTTTGACCCTCCTTTGGCAGCAATAACCTCAACCAAACGTTTCCTGTAGTTGCAGATCAGACCTGCACAACGATCTGGAGTAATTTTGGACCACTCCTCTTCACAAAACTGTTTCAGTGTGGCAATATTCTTGGGATGTCTGGTGTGAACCGCTCTCTTAAGGTCATGCCACAGCATTTCAATCGGGTTGAGGTCAGGACTCTGACTGGGCCACTCCAGAAGGCGTATTCTGTGCTGTTGCAGCCACTGTTTTGTTGAATTACTTGTATGCTTTGGGTCATTGTCCTGTTGCATCACCCATCCTCTACGGAGCTTCAGTTGGCAGACAGATGGTCGTACGTTTTCCTGCAAAATGTCTTGATAAACTCTGGAATTCATTTTCCCATTAATGACAACAATCCGTCCAGGCCCTGAGGCAGCAAAGCAGCCCCAAACCATGATGCTCCCTCCGTCATGTTTTACAGCGGGGATGAGGTTTTGATGTTGGTGTGCTGTGCCTTTTTTTCTCCACACATAGTATTGAGTGTTCTTCCCAAACAACTCAATCTTGGTTTCATCTGTCCACAGTGTATTTTGCCAGTAGTGCTGTGGAACATCCAGGTGCTCTTTTGCAAACTTCAAACGTGCTATAATATTCCTTTTGGACAGCAATGGCTTCCTCCGTGGTGTCCTCCCATGTACTCCATTCTTGTTTAATGTTTTCCTTATTGTAGATGTGTCAACAAAAATGTTAGCATGTGCCAGAGATTTCTGTAGGTCTTTAGCTGACACTCTGGGATTCTTCTTTACCTCATGCAGCATTCTGCGCTGTGCTCTTGCAGTCATTTTTACAGGACGACCACACCTAGGGAGAGTAGCAACAGTGCTAAACTTTCTCCATTTGTAGACAGTCTGTCTTACTGTGGACACATGAACATCAAGGCTTTTGGAGATACTTTTGTAACCCTTTCCAGCTTCATGCAAGTCAACAATTATTGATCGTAGGTCTTCTGAGAGCTCTTTTCTGCGAGGCATGGCTCACATCAGACAGTACTTCTTGAAACCAGTAAACCCAAAGCAGGTGTGTGTTTTTTAAGGGCAGGACAGCTGTCAGCAACACATCCAATATCATCACACTGATTGGAGTCAAGGTTGGCTCACTCCTGGCTCTAAATAGCTCTGGGAGAAGTCATTAAGCTAGGGGTTCACATACTTTTTCCTCCCTGCACTGTGAATGTTTACATGTTATGTGCAATTAAACCATGGCAACATCTAATGTTTGTGTAGTATTATGTTCAGCAGACTGTGTTCTTCTATTGTTGTGACTTAGATGACGTTCAGAGCACATTTTATGCCCAATTCATGCAAAACTCCACGTAATCCCAAGGGGTTCACATACTTTTTCTTGCAACTGTATACCATAGTCAACCTCTATGCTCCTAATGTGCACCAGATCCATTTCTTCAATTCTCTGCGGAAAAAAGTGGCTAAACTTCAGAAGGGCTTCCTCATATTTTGTGGAGACTTTAACGCTATTATAAACAATTCATTAGATGTTTCCCATCCCTCTCGCAGCCTGAGACACTCTTTAGCCAATGTGCTATCTGAAGCCAATTTGTACAACCCTTGGAGATGTCTACATGCATCTGAAAGACTATACACATTACTCAGCACCCCACAAATCTTACTCGAGAATAGATCTCTTTTTGACGGATGTCCAATTGTTACAAAATGTCTCCAGCGCTGCAATTCACCCTATGACGTGGTCGGATCATGCACCCATCTCACTAAGCATTGAGGAGTCCTTAAAATTTTCTCCAGTGTTTTTATGGCGTAATGATATATCTATGTATTATAACCCTGTTTTTCATTCCACTCTTACTACTGCCTTGCAAGAATAGTTTGATATAAATTCCTCTCCTACGACAAATGTATTTAGTACATGGTGTGCCTAAAAAGCATTTTGTTGAGGTTTACTCTTGAAAATGCCTCTCAAGTGAGGCGGGAAAGGAACAAAAAATTTTTAGACATGGTTGATAGGATAACTAAACTAGAACAACTTCATAAACAATCCTTATCTCCCACTGTATTACAAGAACTCCAAAAGACTAAGCTTGAGCTTAGGACCATCATGTCATGGCGACATGCCCTAAACCTAAAAAAAGCCAAGACAACCTTTTATACACAAGGGAATAAAGCGGGTAAATTGCTTGCGAGATATCTCGCTACCAGGCAATCTAAATCCAAATTAGCTTCAATCCTGGACCGTGTGTCGAATAAACCTACCTACCACCCTAACAAAATAGCGGCCGCGTTCTGATCCTATTATTCCCAATTATATAATCTAAAAGAGGATCCTACCACCCCTCAGCCCACCCCAGAGTTGATCCATAACTTACTACAAAACCTACCACTCCCTAAATTAACGCTGCAGAAATTAGAGGGACTCAACCAACCTATTCTGGAAAGCGAGATAAGTGCGGCTATTAAAGTCTTGCCTAAAGAGAAATCCCCAGGGACGGATGGCTTTACTACAGAATACTATAAGGAATTCCAATCTATTTTGGTTCCTCATCTTAAAAGAACTTATGATGAAGCAGTGTCTACATCTACATTTCCACCTGAAATGTTGAGGGCTATTATTAGAGATGAGCGAATCGAACATGACGAAGTGGAATTCGTTCCGAAGATTTGGAAAAATTCTATTCGCGACGAATCCAAAGATTAGCAAACTTCGGATGCACTAATCGAATTTTCCCAAAAATGGCGGCGACATGTGTGGCGACGGAGAAAATGGACAGAGAAGATGGGGCGGGGATCTCTGGGAAGGCGCGCAGACAAGGCGCGCTGACCCATAATGCATTCATGACATGTGATCGCATTAGCCAATCAGCAGCCAGCCAGCACTGTGTAATGGTGGAGCTATAAATCGCGGCCATCTTAGAATTCTCCATTAGCCTCCGGTCATTCAAGAGAGACAGACCTGTGTGTATTAACGGACAGAGTTAGGGCCACAGAGACTTTAGGGCCACAGAATCGTTACTCAGGGACACAGAATCGTTACTCAGGGACACAGAATCGTTACTCAGGGACACAGAATCGTTACTCAGGGACACAGAATCGTTACTTAGGGCCACAGCTATCAAAGAATCGAAAATTTAAAGTGACATACACCCTTTTTTTTTTGGTGGCTGTCGTGCACAGTTGGTGCTGCAGTTTGCCGATTGTGCAAAATAAACTGACTTTCTGCTTCACAACCACTATTGTACGTTCAAAGAGTTAAATCCATTTACACGCCGGGTGGCGGTAATATTTTTTGGGTGATTAGTGCATTCCAGTGACATAAACGTACAGTTTCCAGCCAACGGCAAGCTGCAATTGACCGATTGTGCTAAATAAACTGACTTTCTGCTTCACAACCACTATTGTACGTTCAAAGAGTTAGATCCATTTACACGCCGGGTGGCAGTAATATTTTTTGGGTGATTAGTGCATTCCAGTGACATAAACGTACAGTTTCCAGCCAACGGCAAGCTGCAATTAACCGATTGTGCTAAATAAACTGACTTTCTGCTTCACAACCACTATTGTACGTTCAAAGAGTTAAATCCATTTACAGCCGGCTGGCGGTAATATTTTTTGGGTGATTAGTGCATTCCAGTGACAGAAACGTACAGTTTCCAGCCAACGGCAAGCTGCAATTGACCGATTGTGTACAATAAACTGACTTTCTGCTTCACAACCACTATTGTACGTTCAAAGAGTTAAATCCATTTACACGCCGGCTGGCGGTAATATTTTTTGGGTGATTAGTGCATTCCAGTGACATAAACGTACAGTTTACAGCCAACGGCAAGCTGCAATTGACCGATTGTGTACAATAAACTGACTTTCTGCTTCACAACCACTATTGTACGTTCAAAGAGTTAAATCCATTTACACGCCGGCTGGCGGTAATATTTTTTGGGTGATTAGTGCATTCCAGTGACCTAAACGTACAGTTTCCAGCCAACGGCAAGCTGCAATTGACCGATTGTGCTAAATAAACTGACTTTCTGCTTCACAACCACTATTGTACGTTCAAAGAGTTAAATCCGGTTTTATTTTTGGGGTGCTTATTGAATTAAAGAGTATGTCAGACAACACGCAGAGGAGTGGCAGAGGAGGCAATGTTTCAGGAGCGAGCAGACGTGGCAGCAGAGGAAGGGGTCGAGGCAGCACTAGTCGCAGCCAGAGGCCAGTGCTTCCGGTGTCATCCAGCGGTCGTGTCTCCACCGACAACCCTGCCGTCATCGATTGGTTGACTCGGTCGTCTTCCTCTTCCCAGGTCACCTCTGACACCTACAGCCAACGGTCGGTGGGTACGTCAGACACAACCGTTAGTTGGCATGGCCCGGGAGCAAGCCCACTGAAATCACGTGTCCTCGACCTGCCCCTGTCCTTTGCTTCCGCATCATCAGGAGAAGAGGGTGCCAGCTTGCCAGCGAGCAAAACAGTCGGTGGGTTGCCCAGGAGGCAGCAGGGTCGCAGCAGTGTCAGTGGAGCCAAACGGCCACGGAGTAGAGCACCAGCTCCACTGCAGCCTACCACCACGGCCAGTAGTGGTGCCGGCGTGCACGGAGGAAGTAGCAGTCAACCAGTGAGGAGTAGCGGGGGCAAAGTTTCCTACTCGGCGGTGTGGCAATTTTTCGTCAAGCCGCCCGAGGAAGTAAACGTAGCCGTATGTCGACTATGTGGCCAGAAAGTCAAGCGTGGCCAGGGGGCCAATGTTGGGACTACAGCGTTGCGTCAGCATATGCAGCGTCGCCATTCGGTGGCCTGGGAAAACCGTGATAAAGATACGGCGCTTCTGCCTGCCCCAGCCCCCGCTCCATCACCCGCTCCGTTACTTGCTCCGTCACCCGACGTCAATCGCCCTCTATCAGCCAGTCAAGGCTCCAACACCTCTGCTGAGGGGAGTTGTCGCTCGTTGGCATCTTCCGCTCGTTCAGATGCTCCTTCTCCTGCTACTCCTCTTCACGGATTCCGTCAGCAGTCTTTCTTGCAATCCGTTTCCAAGAGACAACAGTTTGCGAGCACGCACCCGACGGTGCAGAAGCTGAACGTCCTCCTGTCCAAGTTGCTGGTGCTGCAGTCCCTCCCTTTCCAAGTGGTGGACTCAGAACCTTTCCGAGAAATGATGGCTTGTGCCGAGCCGCGGTGGAGAGTGCCAAGCCGGCATTTCTTCGCCAAAAAGGCAGTGCCAGCCCTGCATTCACATGTAGAAGAGATGGTGGGCCAGTCTTTGAGCATGTCGGTCTCTGCCAAAGTGCACGGCAGCGCCGACGTGTGGAGCTGTAACTACGGTCAGGGACAGTACATGTCATTTACGGCCCACTGGGTGAACGTGGTGCCGGCACAGCCGCACCAGCAACTTGGACAGGTCACGCCGCTTTTGCCTCCACGTTTGCACGTCCTTGGTCCAGCAAAGATGTCCGCCTCTACCACCTCTTCTTCCGCCGTGTCCTCAGCCGCCACCCCCGTGCCAAGTCCCATTACCGGACCCGCATATCACATGTGCAGGGCGCAACGGTGTCACGCTGTGCTGCACCTGGTATGCCTTGGCGAACGTAGTCACACAGGGGAGGAACTTCTGAGTGTAATGAACAGAGAAATCGACAGATGGCTGTCTCCGCGCAAACTGAAAATCGGAACCATGTTGACCGACAACGGAAAGAACATGGTGTCTGCTCTGCGTCAAGGAAGGTTGTGCCATGCGCCATGCATGGCTCACGTGTTCAATCTGGTTGTCAAGCGGTTCCTAAAATCCACCATCCCACTGCAAGACATCCTTAAAATGTCACGTAAACTTTGCATGCATTTCAGCCATTCCTACACCGCAAAGCACACCCTCCTTGAGCTGCAGCGGCAGAACGGAATTCCACAGCATCGCCTGATCTGCGACGTTGCAACAAGGTGGAATTCAACCCTACATATGTTAGACCGCCTTTACGAACAGCGAAAGGCCATCACCGATTTCCTGATGTTACAAGCGGATAAAGGTACTCCCCTGTGTAACTTAGATGTCAGCCATTGGCAGCTCATGCGTGACACCTGCCGCTTGCTCAGGCCCTTTGAGGAGGCCACGCTATTCGTGAGTCGGCAGGACTATGGGATGAACGACATCATTCCTCTGTTGCACGTCCTGGAACAAATGCTGTTAACAATGGCTGGTCAGGCTGCGGTAGACGTGGCGCACAGATCTCAACGCCACATGACCCCTGTGGGGGCAGGACAGGAAGAAGAGGAGGAGGTAGAGGAGGACATTGGTGCTCAGGAATTATTGAGTGAAATGGGTGGTTTTTCCACTCAGCGGACAGGAGTGGAGGAGCAGGAGCATCTGGTAGAGGAGGAGGAGACAGAGGACCCAGACGCACCGTGGCAGTATGCTGTGGAGATGGAGGCAGGGAGTCCCTCGCATTCCTTGGCACAAATGGCCCATAGCATGCTCGGTTGCTTGCGTAGCGACAGCCGAATAATAACCATCAGACAGAGGGATGACTTTTGGCTGTCCACCTTGTTGGACCCTCGCTAACGTTCAAAAATGGTGGCCTTTTTCACACCTGCTGAGAGGGAGGCCAAAATAAAGTACTATAAAAACCACCTATGTAGTCAGTTGGTCTCTGCCTTTCTGCGCCAACGTCCATCCTCAGACACTGTGGGCCCTGTGCGCTCGCGTTCCGCTGCCATGGCAGCAGGGGAGGGGTGGGGTGGTAGGAGCAGTGGCAGCTCCACCAGCAGCGGCTGCCTCAGTCTGCAGTCGATGATGAGTAGCTTTCTTCACCAGCGCAGTGAGGAAACTACTAACCAGCCGCAGCAGCAGCAGCAGCAGCAGCATCAGGTGGACCTGGAGCAGGAGCTCAAACAACAGGCTTGGGCCTACTTGGACAGCACCCTGCCAACCGAGGTAGACAATCCCCTTGACTACTGGGCAACGAAACTTGACCTTTGGCCCCAACTAGCTGAATTTGCCCTTGAAAGGCTGTCATGCCCGGCCAGTAGCGTGGCATCGGAGCGCGTGTTTAGTGCGGCAGGAGGTATTGTAACTCCGCGGAGGACACGACTGTCCACCCAAAGTGTGGAGAGACTCACGTTTGTGAAAATGAATCAGGCGTGGATTAGTCTGGATTTCAAACCACCAGTTCCTGACACAACTGACTAAATCCACCATGAATCATGCCCCAAACATGTTATTAGGGACAAATGGAAGACCTCCACCTGATCCGTACATTTGTATATATATTTTATTGAGAGGCTGCTGGTCGGCCGACTCATGTTTTGCACATTTTTAATGACTTATACTCTGCAGGTCGGGCCCCTCATGAATTGGGGTTTTTAAATTATTTATACTTCGCTGGACGACCGTCACATGAATTGAACCTTTTTAATGACTTATACTCTGCTGGTCGGGCCCCTCATGAATTGGTGTTTTTAAATTATTTATACGTCGCTGGACGACTGTCACATGAATTTAAACTTTTTAATTATTTATAGTTGACCAGTTCCAGACCGATGGAATAGCAATTTTTTTAAATATTTATTTGACACGTGTTGTCCATCTCATCAATGAGGTGGACTGTTTATTTATTGGCCACGGTTTGGCCCCCTCCTGTTTCTTACATTGTTAACTTGTTGTATCGGTCACAGTTTGGCCACATGTTTGGTTGTCTTGTTAAGATTTTCTGTAATGTACACAGTTACGCTTGACTTGTCGACTTTCCACAATCTACTAAGGTATAGCATCGCATCAAAGTTTTTTTTTTTTTTTGGTCTAAACCATTTCTTATAATGTCAATTTGTAGGATACGCCGCTGTAAGGCGACCTACTTTTTTGTCACTGTGTAGACATCTACTTATAGGCCGATGTTTGGCCACAAAAATATATTTAGTAATAACCTAGCCGTTCAGGCCGCTCCCTGAACACCTCGGGAATTGCTTTGTATATCTGTCGCCTTAGAGGCCGCTGTCTGAACAGCTCATGAATTGCTTTCTATATGTGTCACCCTGCGCCATGTGCCTCTGTCGTCTGCTCACGCTGCTGACGGCTTCCGCTTTTTAACCGAGGCCTGTGTTTGGCTTCCGAATACTGCTGCATCCACCGCCACCCTGCGCCATGTGTCTCTGTCGTCTGCTCACGCTGCTGACGGCTTCCGCTTTTTAACCTAGGCCTGTGTATGGCTTCAGAATAATGCTGCCTACACCGCCACCCTGCGCCATGTGCCTCTGACGTCTGCTCACGCTGCTGCCAGGTCCATACTGATTCATGGCCCCCTGTACCGGCTCCTCATGAATGTGGTTCAGCGGGTTTGCATCACTTAACGGCAAATCGTTGACAAACGCTGGGACGTTCAGTGTTGTGCGCATTAAGCCAGACACCAAAGGGCAGCACAGACCTGTTATTACTCGCTCAAGCATGGCTGAACAAAACCAGTCTCTACCACAAATTGGACCCAGACCTGCCCAGGGTCTCGTAGGTAGATTGCACGGAGGAGTAGAGTTCGTTATTGGAATTAACTGTGAGGGACATTTAAACCTAGGCCTGTGTATGGCCTTCAATTGAAGCTGCTTCTGCTCCGCCACTCTGCCATTGGACTCTTGATAGTCGTCTCCCCACGCTGCTGCTGGGGGGACTTTTTAACATAGGCCTCTGTATGGCCTTCAATTTTAGCTGCTTACGCTCCGCCACTCTGCCATGGGCCCCTGTACCGCCTCCTCATGCTGCTGCCAGGCCCGTAATCTGCCATGGGCCCCCGTACCAACTCCTCATGCTGCTGCCAGGCCCGTAATCTGTCATGGGCCCCTGTACCGCCTCCTCATGCTGCTGCCAGGTCCAGAGTCTCTCATGGGTCCCTGTACGGCCTCCCATTGCTGCTGTCTCCATCGCCACACTCTGCCATGTGCCACTTTCAGGTCTCCTCACACTGCTGGTGGGTTCCATTTTGTCATAGGGTGCTGTATGGCCTCCCATTGCTGCTGCCTCCACCGCCTCACTGTGGCTCCACACTCTGGTTTTGGCCCCGTGACTGCCCAAATGAGTGAAGTGTGCGGTGATTCTAAGATCGACGGCACTCATCTGCATGTCATACTGACTGACAGTATTATTTCTCTTCCCCAGCAGACTCCAAGGGCATTTAAATTAAAGGTACAGTGTTCTGCACTAATATAAAGGCTCTCTGAAGCCTAGAAACACCCTTTTTATAAGTTAAATTCGCAGCGAATATATTCGGCTCGAAGCGAATTTATTCGGCGAATTCGGCGAATCAGCCGAACCGAATTTTTTAATAATTCGCTCATCTCTAGCTATTATCATTACTCTTCCCAAACCGGGGAAAGCGCCTGACTGTCCCCAAAACTTTAGACCAATTTCTGTACTAAATACAGATCTTAAAATCTATGCCAAAATCTTAGCAACTCGTTTATTAAACATTACTCCTCTCCTCATTCAGGCTGACCAAGTGGGTTTTGTAAAAGGCCGGCAAGCTGCGGATGGGACCCGTAGGATTCTTAATTTGATGCATTTGGTTGAGTCAAGGGGGCTTCAGACGGTGTTCTTGGCACTAGATGCCGAGAAGGCATAATAAAGATTTACGTGCACTTCTTTTGGCTAGATCGGTTACTTCTAAGATTTTATCTACTCCCTTACCATCCATTACCGCAACATTGGAAGCCTGGATAATAGGTATTAATAAATTATCTGACTCATCCCCCAAACTTCAAATCAATATCCCACTCTCTGCATATGAATACCTCATCCCAAATCTTAATACTAAACCCCTGAGAGACCTTGGCTACAACACTTTTGCCGATATAGAAAACTCTGTCCCGAATAAAGAACTACACTCCTTCCTGCAGATTAAAGGTTTTCTTGGTACTGGCCCGGAGACATGGCTGGATATAGATTCTAAGCTTTGGCATACAATCATTAATCCTATTAGATTGAAAAAAGGAATCTCTGGTTCTATAAATTTCTACATTACGATAATGATCTAGCCACGTTAAGGTGTATGGGAAAGTGGGAAAGGGACCTGTCAGGGCTCCGGGGTGTGACCAGAGGTATGTGACTGACGCAGGGAAACGCAGGCTTCAGATAAGTTATAAACAATATAATTTATTAAAGACCAACAATACAAACATAAACGCAGTGCAATACTAAAACATAACACAGTGCAAACTAACCAAACCACCCACAGATAACAGTACATACAATGCAAGTGTCGTCAGGCAGGCCGGGTCAATAACAATCGGGCAGGTAGGTACAGGGGGTCAGGCAGAGAATGGTCGGGGTCACAAGCCAGGGATGAAACAGGAGAAGTCAGCAGAGGTCCGGATCAGGCAGGGTCAGCAATGAATCAGACAGGGACAGGGACAGGAACAGGGATGCAGGAACAAGATACAGGGCCCAGGAAAACCACACACCAAGGCAGAGACTGAAGGTCTGGCCATCCCTTAAATACACCTGTATAATCAACTTCAGGTGTTTGGCTGGCTGCAAGGTTGAGTCTCTGATTGCTGGGAGCACCCGCTGGCCAGCCCTGGTACTGCAGCCCACAAGGCAGGTGAGTCCCACCATTACTGGCAAGTCCATTCCTGACAGTACCCCCCCCCTCAAGGAGCGGCCTCAGGACGCTCCAAACAGTCCTAGCTGGGCAAAATGTTCCACCGCCCGGGTCTGGTAACTGGCGGGATATCAAAGACTGGCACATCAGGCAGGACTCCGGGCAGCGGCACATCGGGCAGAGACACATCGAGCTGGACTCCGGGCAGAGGCACATCGGGCAGGACTCCGGGCAGCGGCACATCGGGCAGGACTCCGGGCAGCGGCACATCGGGCAGGACTCCGGGCAGCGGCACATCGGGCAGGACTCCGGGCAGCGGCACATCGAGCTGGACACCGGATCACCAGGCAGAGCAGCGGGCACCGGGCCACCAGGCGGAGCAGCGGGAATCTGGCCACCAGGCGGAGCAGCGGGCATCGGGCCCCCAGGAGGGGCGGTGGGCGCAGGGCCCCCAGGCGGAGCGGCGGGCCCCCAGGAGGGGCGACAGGCATCGGGCCCCCAGGCGGGGCGGCGGGCGCCGAGCCCCCAGGCGGGGCAGCGGGCGCCGAGCCCCCAGGCGGGGCGGCGGGTGCCGGGCCCCCAGGAGGGGCGACGGGCCTCAGGCCCCCAGGAGGGGCGACGGGCCTCGGGCCCCCAGGCGGAGCGACGGGCATCGGGCCCCCAGGCGGAGCACCGGGCGCCGGGCCCCAGGCGGAGCGGCGGGCGCCGGGCCCCCAGGCGGAGCGGCGGGCGCCGGGCCCCCAGGCGGAGCGGCGGGCGCCGGGCCCCCAGGCGGAGCGGCCGGCTCCGGGCCCCCAGGCGGAGCGGCCGGCTCCGGGCCCCCAGGCGGAGCGGCGGGCACCGGGTCATCAGGCACGACAATGGGCATCGGGTCACCACGCATCAGGTCATTTGGCTCGCCAGCGGGCACCGCGTCATCTGGCAAGGCAGTTGGCACCGAGTCACCAGGCACGACAGTGGGTTCCGAGTCAACTGGCATGACCACGGGCACTGGGTCAGACATTGGATCGTCTGGCTCAACAGCGGGCATCGGGTCACCAGGCATCAGGTCATTTGGCTCCACAGCGGGCACCGCGTCATCTGGCAAGGCAGTGGGCACCGAGTCACCAGGCACGACAGTGGGCTCTGAGTCAATTGGCACGACAGCGGGCACTGGGTCATCAGGTACCGGATCGTCTGGATCGACAGCGGGCACCAGGTCATCTGGCGTTGGATCGTCTGGCTCGACAGCGGGCATCGGGTCACCAGGCATGACAGCGGGCACTGGGTCACCAGGCATCAGGTCATTTGGCTCACCAGCGGGCACCGCGTCATCTGGCAAGGCAGTGGGCACCGAGTCACCAGGCACGACAGTGGGCTCCGAGTCAACTGGCATGACCGCGGGCACTGGGTCAGACATTGGATCGTCTGGCCCGACAGCGGGCATCGGGTCACCAGGCATGACAGCGGGCACTGGGTCACCAGGCATCAGGTCATTTGGCTCGCCAGCGGGCACCGCGTCATCTGGCAAGGCAGTGGGCACCGAGTCACCAGGCACGACAGTGGGCTCCGAGTCAACTGGCATGACCGCGGGCACTGGGTCAGACATTGGATCGTCTGGCCCGACAGCGGGCATCGGGTCACCGGGCATCAGGTAATTTGGTTCGACAGCGGGCACCGCGTCATCTGGCAAGGCAGTGGGCACCGAGTCACCAGGCACAACAGTGGGCTCTGAGTCAATTGGCACGACAGCGGGCACCGGGTCACCAGGCATGACAGCGGGCACTGGTTCATCAGGCATTGGATCGTCTGGCTCGACAGCGGGCATCGGGTCACCAGGCATGATAGTGGGCACCGGGTCATCAGGTACCGGATCGTCTGGCTCGACAGCGGGCACTGGGTCATCAGGCGTGATAGGATCATCAGGCTGGATCAGTTCATCAGGCTGGGTACAGGCATCAGGCTGGGTACAGGCATCAGGCTGAAGTGCGGGTGCCGAGGCACCAGGCTGAACCACGGAAGGCAGGTTCTCAGACGGCAGGCTCACCGGTTTGGATACTGGCAGGATGGTACTGGTTGGAAAGAATTTCTGCTTTTTTCTGGTTTTAACTACTGGGGCACTGCAAGTAAACGCAGGTCTGCAAACGAATGGAGCAGCTGAGGACAGAGAAGAGCTGGAAGATGGAACAGGAGAGGGAGCGGTTGCTACAGAGGACTTCTTTACAGGGTTAAAGAAAGGATAGGTGCAGCGAGTGGGAACAGAGGACTGGTATGTGGTAGTTAGAGTATACTGGGCAGTCACTGGGGGTGCTGTCGGGGATGTAGGAAGAGTGCCTTGAGCGGAGGAATGATGTTGTAAGCTGACTGAGGCTGGGTGCAACAAGTCTGACCATGTCTGCAGTATGGGTTGAACAAAGCTCAGTTTACACAAAGCCTGTCTGGTCAATGACTGCACTGCGTTTATACAATCCCTTAATACCTGTGGTGAACATGCAGAATAACGCTCCAGAAAGTAATCCACATCATCCTCTAGTAACCATACCAGGGACTCTACCTGGTCGGCACTAAATGGGCAAAAATTCATCCCTGCATTCGGGGGTACCAGATGAAACCAACTCAGCACAAACCTGAATCAATAGCTGCACCTCAGAGAACTCTGTGCACTGATCTACTAGGCAATGAGCGATCCGTATACATTCTAGCAGTTCATCCCTGGGATACTCCTTCAGAGTTTGATAAGCATACTCTCTGTCATCAAACACTAGCAGATATAAATACACAACCTCATCAAGATCCATCCTTCCCAGCAACAAGCCAAGATGGCTTCCCTGTGCAGCCACTTCTGGTCAGGATTGGCCTTGGTGTAATGTCAGGGCTCCGGGGTGTGACCAGAGGTATGTGACTGACGCAGGGAAACGCAGACTTCAGATATGTTATAAACAATATAATTTATTAAAGACTAACAATACAAACATAAACGCAGTGCAATACTAAAACATAACACAGTGCAAACGAACCAAACCAAACCACCCACAGATAACAGTACATACAATGCAAGCGTCGTCAGGTAGGCCGGGTCAATAACAATTGGGCAGGTAGGTACAGGGGGTCAGGCAGAGAATGGTCGGGATCACAAGCCAGGGATGAAACAGGAGAAGTCAGCAGAGGTCCGGATCAGGCAGGGTCAGCAACGAATCAGACAGGGACAGGAACAGGGATGCAGGAACAAGATACAGGGCCCAGGAAAACCACACACCAAGGCAGAGACTGCAGGTCTGGCCATCCCTTAAATACACCTGTATAATCAACTTCAGGTGTTTGGCTGGCTGCAGGGTTGAGTCTCTGATTGCTGGGAGCACCCGCTGGCCAGCCCTGGTACTGCAGCCCACAAGGTAGGTGAGTCCCACCATTACTGGCAAGTCCATTCCTGACAGGACCTGCAAAGATCTTTCACATGAGATTAATGGGAGAATGCCATGGGTAGCAATTTGAGCATCACTAAATGTACCAATCACTGGGAATGTTCCTTAAAAATACTACACCAAAGCTATCTTGCCCCATACAAACTTTCTAAAATGTACCCCAACCAGGGGCGGACTGACAACTCATGGGGCCCCCGGGCAATAGGGGATCATGGGGCCCCTGTGTCCTTGCCCACACTCAAAAAAGCCTATAAAAAAGGTACCAGGGGCATTTCATGGGGCCCCCTACTGACCCTGGGCCCTCGGGCAGTGCCAGAGTGCTCGAATGGTCAGTCCGCCCCTGACCCCAACGTTTCTCCACTGTGTTGGAGGAACTGTGGCGGAGAAGGGAACATTCTCCATATTATGTGGAAGTGTCCTTGCCTGCAGCCGTTTTGGCAAGAAATTTTTGCTCTTGTTTCTAGGGTGTCAGGTACAACTTCCACACCGACACCGGGCCTATGCATATTTTGTTCATGGCCAATGGGCCATCTTATGTCTGCTAAAGCAACTTTAAGACTGTATTTGAAATGTAGTACTGAACAAGAGATGTGTGTACCCAATTTCTATCATGAACCTTGTATTTTTGTACCTTTCTACAAAATGTAATAAAAAAGATTTGAAAGAAAAAATGGTTTTGGCTCAATATCTCAAACCCAAAATATTTGAAATATCAAGAGAAAAAAACTCTCATTTGTGATCAAAGTATTTACAGAGATCATTGACAGCAACAATTAACTTTTAATAATTGAAATAACACACAGACACCAATATTAAAAGAATATTAAAAGAATCTTCTGGGTCAGAGGTAGTTACCCTGGATAATAATTCGACTGAGAGCTCTGAGAGAAGAGGGACAGACATAGAGGGTAAAGAAATATAAGAAAAAGAGTGGCCACTAAAAAAATGCAGCTGCTGTATTGTAGAGGTATGCTGGACAGTGGCGTCCCTAGGCAGGTGCGGGGGGTGCGCACCTCACCGGGTGACACCTATCGCATGGGGTGACACCAGACCCGCTCCACGAAAAGGTAAGTTTTAAAGCAAGCTGACGATCCCCACAGGATGGACTGGAGTCTGATCCATTATGCTCCCCAATCCGCAAATCCGGTCCATCCTGTGTGGATCGTCAGCTTGCAACCTATACGGGGTTAACTGATCTCTCCACGAGCTTCACGAAAAGGTAAGTTTTAAAGCAAGCCGACGATCCCCGCAAGATAGATTGGATCTGCGGATTGGGGAGCATAATGGATTGGACTCCGGTCCATTATGCTCAATCTGCAGATCCGATCCAGCCTGCGGGGATTGTCGGAGGGGTAACACCAAGTGTTACCACACTGGGTGACACCAACCCTAGGGACACCCCTGATGCTGGATAAACCATAAGGATCCCAAATGTACAAAAGATCAAGTAATGAACTGATGGACATAGAAATGACCAAGTAGTAGTTTCACTGGATTGGTTGCATTGAAGCCATCCTTAATGAATGTGTATGGTTATAGAGTGCCCCGGTCAGGAAAGGAGCAGCTGAATGTAATCCAGAGAAGGAAAATGAAATATCAAGACTGCCTATGGATGTAGATTCACTTGTACTGTATATATAGACAGATACCTCCATCATACATGGAGCCGCGTGGAGCTGTATTTGCTCCCATTCAAATAGACATCAATGATGCAGGTGCAAAAATTCAAGCACATATCCCATCGATGGTCAGCTGGACTACTTCCATTCTCTGCATTAAAGTAAAAAACCTTCTACTACCTATTTACCCCCAGCCATCCTTAAACACTTAGCTAAAGTAAAGTCTTACTTTACTACAGCTTTAACTGAGTTAGCGGTTTCCTCCTTTTTCTGTGCTTTAGCAGAACTGATAATGTTTGGCCTCCTTTTGTCTGTTTTTATACACTTCTTCACTGGCTACTCTTTGAAGTGTATTTTTCAGGCCCCTTTCACACTGATGTAGTGCACCACTAGTGTAGTGCAGTCAGAGGCGTCCCTAGGGTTGGTGTCACCCGATGCGGTAACACTTGGTGACACCCCCTCCAACGATCCCCGCAAAATGGATCGGATCTGCGGATTGAGCATAATGGATCGGACTCCGATCCATTATGCTCAATCCACAGATCCGATCCATCCTGCGGGGATTGTCGGCTTGCTTTACAACTTACCTTTCCTGGAGCGGGTCCGGTGTCACTCCGTGCGGTCGGTGTCACCCGTGCGGGCCGCACTTGCCGCACCTGCCTCGGGATGCCACTGAGCGCAGTGTACCCAAATGTTTGGTGCAAGTTAATTGCACTTACCCAGAGAGTTCTATGACATCCCACGGTTTTGGTGTGCTTTCTGAAAGCGCAGGTCAATTTTGTCCCCAATCACACTGAATGAATGTACGTGTAGTTTTACAGGGTAAATAGCTCTGCAATTTTTTTTTTATAAATACACCCCGTAGTGTAATATTTTGTAGGGAGTCTACACCTAAGACAAGGAAGAGAGACAGAGGGATTTCGTTTCAATATACTGACAGTCTCTCCAAATCATTGACAGTTGGGAGATATGTAATCCCCGTATTTTGCCTAAAAGCTTTATTTTCCATGATGAGCTCCATCTATTGGCTATAATGTGGTATTTTCCTGTTTAAGGTATTTCAGGAAAAGAATGAAGTATGAACACTAGATGGAGCTTCTGATCATAAGAAATAAACATATTAGGCAAAATATGGGTTTTGTTTGTGATAACTGTGTGAATGCTTGAAACATTCGAAGAGCAAATTTTTTGTGAATCGTAAGTGTAACTAATACAGAAGTGTGTAGCCAGATGCCAGCTATGACAATATGCCTTTCAGGGACATTTACAGATGAGATGATTAATCCTTTTCCCCCTAGTGCCCAGTACTGTGACTGCTACTTTGAAAAAAACCCTAAACAAAAAAGCTAATGGGTCTTTGAAGGTACCACACCATAACATTGGAAATATAGTAAACACGTAAAGGCAATAGATGAAATTGAACACCTTTTATTAAGTTAAAAAAACCACCTATGGGTGGAAAAAATTGATATGCATATACATGAAAAAAAAAATTACAATCAAAGAAAAAGAAAGAAAACAACAGCAGTGAGCGCTAATCCTGATAGCGGCTGAGCACTCTAAGCAACCAATAAAACTTAAAAAACAATAACATAAAAATAGTGCAGCGCTGAAATAGTGACAATATGACAGAAAAATAGTCCACTAAAAGTCTTGTTCATAAGAACGTATCCAGTGTCAGATGTGAATTCAGAATTGGTGATCCGTGTGGAAATGGCTGGAAAATTTCCACACGGATCACCAATTCTGAATTCACATCTGACACTGGATACGTTCTTATGAACAAGACTTTTAGTGGACTATTTTTCTGTCATATTGTCACTATTTCAGCGCTGCACTATTTTTATGTTAAAGAAAAAGAAAGGTCGCGGTAAGTCGTGGCTGATGCTCTAGATTCTAAGGCATCACAGATGTCAGCCACAACGAACCTCAGCCACTACATAGGGACAGAAAAACTGAAAATCATAAATAAAAATGCATGGTTAATAGTGGAGACTTAAATGGTGTTGAAATAAAATCTAATTGGACAATTTCATAGGTGTTGCAAAACAAGTAATTGATTGATGAGGAGTTTTGCTTGTAAATTCAACGCGTTTCGTGGGATGCAACCCACTTCTTCAGGGAACAAAACAAAACATAAAACCCAGCCGATGAAAGGACTACACAAAATACAAGCGGCCCTCACAAGGGTTGCAGCACAAATGTTTATGGGCCACACCATTGCTAGAAAAAGACAATGGATATCACCGTATCTGGAACTTTATACATCACAGGACTAAAGTTGCAATTTCTAGTTAAATGGGGCCTCTTCTCTTCTAAGGCCATTGCTATTAAAATTAGGGTACTAATATCGATTTATACCAGAGTATATATTTACATAATTTTCTGCATCCTCCATTAAGGTGCTGCTGGACTAGAAGGAGCTGATAAGTCAACAAGCCTTTTCTTCCCCCTCTTACTGCTGGTGATGCAGTTTAATTGTTGAAGTTTACTACTCATAACTGTGTAATTTGTTAAATGTTGCTAATTGATTATCTTTATCTTACCAGAGTTCTGTTTGGGTTTGTATATCCTAAACCCATTATTCTTGTGGTCTACTCTTTTGTTCAAGTCTAATAAAAAGGAGTTACTAAAGAATTGTCTCGCTTGCATTATTATTCTGTTCTGTTGAAATATGTCTGAACCAGAGGTGGACTGACCATTTGGAAACTCGGGCACTGCCCGAGGGCCCTGGGTCAGTAGGGGGCCACATGAGATGCCCCGGTACCTTTTTCATAGGCTTTTTTGAGTTTGGGCAAGGAAACAGGGGCCCCATGATCCCCTATTGCCCGGGGGGCCCCATGAGTTTTTAGTCCACCCCTGGTCTGAACCCAAAGTATCAAAGGTGTTAGGAGGCTTGCAGGGTCTGGGCAACCACTGGGGACAAGCATTATCAAGCGACTCCTGCGGGGGTAGTGCTACAAGTGTGTAAAAACAGACAGGAGGCCAAACATCATCAGTACCACTAATATTTTTTAAAATTAGACCCCCTTTCATTTACTTGTATTGCCTATATTTTTTACTTTACTATCCTACTTACTTCTGTAGGGAACCATAATGGTTTTCTCTTTTGTTTACGCATACTTATTTGCCTGATATATAATCTAGTTCCCCGTAAGATGGTCGAGTTTAATCAGGGTAAAAATATCATCCATTTTCATTGTCATTGACGTGTGTGTGTGAAAGATTACATTTTTTTTGTTTTTCAATTAAAAAAAACTTGATCAAATTAATATATGGTAACAGTTGGGATCACATCAACCAAAACAGTAAAGGCATCTCAAAAGACACTTAAGGAAATGAAAAAATCCAATCAATAAAGAAAAATGGAACATTGAAGTGTGTATGGTAAATATTGATATAAAGAATTAGCATACAATGTCAGGTGCTACTCTGTAGAGATGACAGGTACACTTCAGGACATTTGCTATATCACATCTATGTTCTGAAAAGCCTGTATAGCCAGGGATGATCTGGATGTTGCAGGAAACAGTCTACTGGGTGTAATGTGAGGAATGTAAAGAGGTCATGAGTGCACAACACATTCCTGCTATATATACATTTAGAAAGACAGGAAGGGGTCTGACACCTGGAAATGGCTCAAGAAAATTATTTATGGCTCTTTTGAATTTCATGCAACAAAACTGAGCACAGTAGAACTGTTTTTTTCGGAGTGCTTTGCAGAGACAGCAATGTAGTGTGTCTATTGTCAAAAACCTTTTGTCAAAGTTTTATAAAGTTTGGTAGTGAAAGGAAACCTCCCCGAATAAAATTCTGGTCAGATCTTGATGAACCGGCAGAAACAATTGAGTACTGTCCGTGATACTTTTTTTATTTGCACTAACATACAATTTTGAGGACAAGCTTTCGGGGAGTGTCCCCTTCTTCAAGGTCTAAGCAGTACTACTCACAAAGATGAACCGGCAAAAGCTCAAGTCATGGATGGCCCTGTTGGCAGCTTCCTTGCCAACATCCTTCAATACAAAATTCAAAAGGAGCAGCAGCAGGAAATTGACGGTTGATCAGTGGCTGCATCCAATCAGATGCAACCACTTGTTGAGTATTCTGATAGCCATGGGTACCAGCTGTCAGAATACAATAGCCTGGCAGGACAGATTTGTCCATTCACACTTGGCATGGATGGGAGAAATGATTGATTTCACTCGTTCAGTCTGTAAAGTTTTGGATTTCCTTGTACGAATGGTGCCAGAATTGCCCGTTACTTCTGGTCCAAAAAAAAAAATAGGTCATTAGGACAACTAAAGGAGAAATATTTTTCCACAGCCAGCAAAAAAAACCTGTGTGAAAGAAAACACATGGCTTTTCACACCTATGCTTATGTGAATGTCCTACCCACACCTTTCTAATCCTTTGGATTTTGGTTTGCATCTGCTAGGGTTTGTCCTTCTATTTCAACAGTAATAATTATATACTGTAGATGTTCTAACCATTCCCTACTCTATCCAAAAATAAAACCACTTGCTGCCTGCTCACAGTACATTTCTTTCAGGAGAACAGCAGCTCAGTACCCAGCCGCTGTGAGCAACCGGGATATCATGCTCACTATGACCAATCACAGCGATCACATGATAACACGTAAAAAAAAATGTCATTAATTGCTTTGATTCATGGCAGCTTACTTACTGTTGTGATGCTGTCATTAGCCCACAGCTATCACATAGTACCTATAAGGAAATATGTCTTATTAACTGGCATCCATTTTGTATAATGCCTCCATTTCTAGACGTGTGAAGTTAGTTTTGGTTTTGCAACTTCTCTCTCGTTTTCTTAGACTAGTTTAATTTCTGTAAACGGAACTACCTTATATGGTGTCCCTCAACTATTTGCAGTTTCTGATCTTCACGTAACTATATTGATAAGAATGGAATGTTTCATTGGTCATCCTAAGATTAAGAAACGCCTATGGAGTTCTGTAAAATAGTTCTTGTCATGCATTAAACTTTCAGAGATTTAGCTTGCACATTTCGGTGTCTGTGGCTTTATTTCTCCCAGGCCTGAGGGTAAAAATAATGAGGACAGGGGCTACAGACATCGGCTGATTCCTATCAGTACCTGGCTACCTGTACTAAGTGATAGCTGTAGGCCCAGTGAGCAAGCTGTCATGACAACAGTAAGCAAACTGTCATGATTGAAAGCCATTCATGAAAATTAAAACTATTGCTTATAACAGTGATCATCACTGTTATAAGCAATAACGGTGTAAAAAAAAAAACCCTGATCACCCCCCAGAGTAGTCCAATATCACTATAAAGATACTGAACTACTCCAAAGACAGTATGTAAAAAAAAAAGAAAAAAAATTATTTAGTTATGTATTTACATACTGTCACAGTATGTAAAAAACAATTGTGAAAAGAAAACACATTAAATTCAATTTTAAAAAAACTGTGACAAAAAAAATTACAACTTCAAAAAACTTGCTATACCTCTTACTAAATACCTTGGACTGTCTACTTTCCAAAAAGGGGTCATTTAGCGGGTATTTGTATTGTCCTGGCATTTTAGGGCCTCAAGAAATGAGATAGGTCATGAGTACATCAAGAGTGATCAATTTTTATTTATATATTTGTCATGGTTTGTAGACGCTATAACTTTCACACTACTAAATAATATACAGTACACTAATTTGGGTTATTTTTTACCAAAGAAATGATGCAGAATACATTTTGGCCTAAATTTATGAAGAAAGATTATTTGTTTGCAAAAATTTGGGTATTTTTTCATTTATATAGCAAAAAATTAATAACCCAGTGGTGAGTACATACCACGAAAAGCTATATTTGTGTGAAAAAAATAATATAAATTTAATTTGGGTGCAGTGTTGTATTACCGGACAACTGCCAGCATTGTACTTAATAGCAAAAAATGCCATGGTCATGAAAGAGGTGAAACCTGCTGGAAGTTAAAGGGGAACTACACTGTATTTGAACACCGCAAAGCAAAAGCGCTGTTTAAAGATACTAAAGCTTTATTTAAAAAAAAAAAAAAAAAAAACATGTCATACTTACCTGCTCTGTGCAGTAGTTTTGCGCACAGCTGCCCCAATCCTCTTCTTTTTCAGTCCCCTTCTGGCGCTCTGGCTCCTCCCCCTCAAGCAGTGCCCTCAGGGAAAGCTGCTTGCCCTGGGGGCACCGATGCGTGCTTGTCCCTGAGTCACTGCTCCATGCTGCATAAGACTCATAGAGCTGGGGCTTGGCCCTGCCCCCCGCTCATTGGCTCACTTGCTGTGATTGACAGCAGTGAGAGCCAATGGGCTCGCGCTGCTGTCTCAGTCAATCAGGAGGGAGAGTCCCCATACAGAACATGGTTTTAATGAACCATGCTGGATCGGAGGGGATCAGGTAAAGATTGGGAGGGAGGCTGGGGGGGCGCTGCACATTGAAGGTTTTGTACCTTCAGGCATATAATGCATGAAAGGTAGAAACCCTGAGCCTTTAGAACCACTTTAATTCATTTTTACAATTCAAAGCAAACTCTCCCATCCATCCTTGTCTCCATGCTTTATTTTGCTGAGAACCCCCACACCCCCAGTATTTCTGGCAGTGGCCATCTTGAGTCAGGGCAGATAATGCATGTGGCATTTACTTCTTGGAATCCATCTGCCCTTAGCTCAGACATGCAGGCAGGAGGGTGTGCTTAGCTGAGAAAACCCCTCCTCCCCTCCTGAAGACTCTCGGAATGTATGACATTGTTTTCCTAGACACAAAAACCAGGAAGTAACCAAAGAAATGTAAAAAGTGTTTAAAACAGGTAAAAATTATATACTGTCCTATCTTTTTTTTTCTAATGCAAGCAGCATAAGGATTTAGAATAGTCAACCTTGATTGAGAGAGTGAAGTTCTGCTTTAAGTAAACCTGAAGTTAGAGAACTACAGCTCCATTGACCCTGGGCGTCTTTGAACCTGGAAGACTAAGGACATCTTGTGATATAGGGAAAGTACTGTGGGGGGGGAGCAGCTCCAGATTGAAGGTTTATAGGTTTCCATTACTGTCTTATCTATTTTAAAATGTTAGTTGCTTGGCTGTCATGCTGATGCTTTGGCTTCTCTTCCACCTCCCAGCCTTCTGCCTGGCTTTTTGAAGACCAGTGAACACTAAGCTGGATAATGGGTATGACAAAAAGGAACATGGTTTGACATAGTCTAAAACTGCTTGTAGTTCTTGTACCCACAAAATACTACTTACTTATTGTACCACGAGTAATACTTGCACAGATGCACATAAACCTAAAGAGCTAACACTTTGACTGAGCCTACCTTTAACAACAGCTATATTAATATACTCAGAGCAGGGGCGGACTGACCATTTGGAAACTTGGGCACTGCCCGAAATACCAAATGCTGGTGGTCAGCAGAAGGAAAAAAAAAGGTCAGTAGCAGTGGTAAGTGGGTGGAAAAAAATGCCAGGGGTTGGTAGTTAATAGGGGGTAAAAATTCTTGGGGGAACGAAGGGGCACTGGCTCTCAGTAGGGGAAGAGGACTGGCATGGGTGCTTATTGGGGAAAGAGGGGGGACATTGATGTTTTGTAGGGGGAAAGAGGAGACCCAGTACTCTCTGGGAGGGAGAGAAAGGGTACTAGTAGTCTGTGGAAGCAGAAGGAGCTCTGGAGCACACTGTATGACCAGCATTAAAAGTGCTCTTATTCTGAAAAATCCAGAATGTTTACTGATTGTTGAATTGTCAAAAACTGCATTAATTTCAGATTACAAAGCAAATAGGTCAGGTTCCTCATTATCCTCAGTACTCAACCTTCTGCTAGGGGGCCCACTACATTATAGGGCTGTCATGGGGGCCTACCCTTCAGCCCACAACCGCCTCACAGCCCATGCAGAGTGCATTGCGTGCTTCTTTGTGTACAGATGGCAGGTTGAAAAGTCTACACTACACCACCCCCTGGTCCAACAAAGCAGCGACTTATAAGTGGCTGAGAGTATTCACTTTGTGTTTCTCTGTGGTTCCAGTTCAGGGCTCTGAAAGTCTAGCTGAGTTCCTGGGGCCCATGTCACACAGCAGCCCATGTCAACACTAATAAGGCTTCTTCTGCTTCTGATCCCCACCACTCCCAACCAGGTTTACACTGTGTTCCTTATATCCAGGACCCTGTCCAACAGCACTCATGTAGTGTACATGGTTTATACCCATTCAGCCAGCTGCAGCCTAACTATGTACTAGCTCACCTTAGACACTCCATTCAGGTATTGACATCCTCTTGAATAATCCTACTCAAGTCAGAAGCAAATTCCAAAAAGTCAAGAGTAATACTTCCAAACAAAGCAGGCTTCAATATAATAAACCCATATCTACTGGTAAAGCTATAAAGTCATTTTTCTTTTTTAGGGCAGGCCTGTAATTAGGGAACCAACCCTCTTAACACATTTTTCCTGTCCACGGTATACCACAACTCCGGTTCTCCTAGGCTTTGCCCACCTTATATAGGGATACGGGCAGAGGGCCAGGGACAACAGCTCACTTCCTGTAAAGAAGGAGTCCTTAGCTAAGGAATGAGTTAACACCTTCCTACAAATAGGCCTATTTGGCAAATCAGAAATGGGAGAGACCTGCACAAGAGGAAGTGCCTAGATAACAGTTTCAACAGGAGCACCTGGAGTGTGCATTGTGGCATACCCTAAGCGATTTTGACCTCTACAATACAGTGAGGTCCAATTTATGAGGTGAGGATACACCCATTTACTTATTGCGGTGGTGGTTGGTCACACATTTCATATGAAAACTGAACGTAATTGAGAAGTCTACAACACACATTGTGGGATTTTTAATTGATTTGGACTTCATATATACAGGAGCAAGAGCTGAACTATATGCAAAATGTTATTTTAGTTTCGGACACAGTGAAGAGGAATTAGAACCCCTGTTAGGTGTTTGCCTTTTTTGTATGAGTCCCTGTTATGAAGTTTCACCCTCTCCATAAGTTTGATTACCATTATCACAGAGTGAAAGAATCATACACTTTGAATGGTCACAGAACAGGAATAAAGGGGAATTTTTCTAATAGGGATACTGGTTCTGGTGACCCTGATGACATCCAGGGATTTCCCCTTACTTTGGAGGGATTTCCTGTCACCTGTTGTAATTCATGATCTGCAGTTTGAGATGTGACTGTGTTTTATCATGCATTCTCATGAACTCGGTAGGCATGATCTTTTTGGCCACTCTCTGCCAGAAGGGTGAACCCATTCTTTAGACATTAGTCAATGGGTGGAGAAGGGAAAACTTACACTGTTTGCTTTCCAGTGTTCCCGTCAAGTATTTGACATTTTATTTTAACGCTGTAATATGTTTTTTAAAAAGTTATGAAATAAAATACACCTATTGAAACTGGGCAGCTGACCCATTTGTGGATAAAACCAAAATAATAAGTAGAGATGAGCGAATCGAACCAGGCAAAGTGGAATTCGTTTCGAATTTCAGGAAAAATTCGATTCGCGGCGAATCCGAATATTAGCATACTTCGGGTGCGCGAATCGGATTTTTCCCGATCAGCCGGCAAAAGTGTCCCTGCAGAGAGCTCCGCTATTTCTGACAGTTCTCTGACAGTTCCTTCACATGTACAGCGGTTGAAACATTGTATCTATTTGTTTCCATTTAGGATACAGATGTTTTTATTCGGAAATAGATACAATGTTTCAATCGCTGTAAATGTGAAGGAACTGTCAGAGAACTGTCAGAAATAGCGGAGCTCTCTGCAGATACACTTTTTGCTGTACTGGAATACTTCTTCTTTTAATTCTTCTTTTCATTCTTCTCATTCTTCTTTTTATTCTTCTTCTCATTCTTCTTCTTCTTTTCATTCTTCTTTTCTTCTTCATGAAAAGAAGAATGAGAAGAAGAATGAAAAGAAGAATGAGAAGAAGAATGAGAAGAATGAAAAGAAGAATGAGAAGAATGAAAAGAAGAATGAAAAGAAGAAGAATGAAAAGAAGAAGAAGAAGAATGAAAAGAAGAATGAAAAGAAGAAGAAGAATGAAAAGAAGAATGAGAAGAAGAATGAAAAGAAGAATGAAAAGAAGAATGAAAAGAAGAATGAAAAGAAGAATGAAAAGAAGAAGAAGAATGAAAAGAAGAATGAGAAGAAGAATGAAAAGAAGAATGAGAAGAAGAATGAGAAGAATGAAAAGAAGAATGAGAAGAATGAAAAGAAGAATGAAAAGAAGAAGAAAAAGAATGAAAAGAAGAAGAATGAAAAGAAGAATGAAAAGAAGAAGAAGAAGAATCTTTTCATTCTTCTCATTCTTCTTTTCATTCTTCTTTTCATTCTTCTTCTTCTTCTTTTCATTCTTCTTCTTTTCATTCTTCTTTTCATTCTTCTTCTTTTCATTCTTCTTTTCATTCTTCTTCTTTTCATTCTTCTTCTTCTTCTTTTCATTCTTCTTCTTCTTCTTTTCATTCTTCTTCTTCTTCTCATTCTTCTTTTCATTATTCTCATTCTTCTTTTCATTCTTCTCATTCTTCTTTTCATTCTTCTCATTCTTCTTTTCATTCTTCTTTTCATTCTTCTTTTCATTCTTCTCATTCTTCTTCATGAAAAGAAGAATGAGAAGAATGAAAAGAAGAATGAAAAGAAGAAGAAGAATGAAAAGAAGAATGAGAAGAAGAATGAAAAGAAGAATGAAAAGAAGAATGAGAAGAATGAAAAGAAGAATGAAAAGAAGAAGAAGAATGAAAAGAAGAAGAAGAATGAAAAGAAGAATGAGAAGAAGAATGAGAAGAATGAAAAGAAGAATGAGAAGAATGAAAAGAAGAATGAAAAGAAGAATGAAAAGAAGAAGAAGAAGCTTTTCATTCTTCTCATTCTTCTTTTCATTCTTCTTTTCATTCTTCTTCTTCTTCTTTTCATTCTTCTCATTCTTCTTTTCATTCTTCTTCTTCTTTTCATTCTTCTCATTCTTCTTTTCATTCTTCTTCTTCTTTTCATTCTTCTTTTCATTCTTCTTCTTCTTCTTTTCATTTTTCTTCTTCTTCTTTTCATTCTTCTTCTTCTTTTCATCCTTCTTTTCCTTCTTCTTTTCATTCTTCTTTTCCTTCTTTTCATTCGTCTTTTCATTCTTCTCATTCTTCTTTTCATTCTTCTTTTCATTCTTCTCATGAAGAAGAAAAGAAGAATGAGAAGAATGAAAAGAAGAAGAAGAATGAAAAGAAGAATGAAAAGAAGAAGGAAAAGAAGGATGAAAAGAAGAAGAAGAATGAAAAGAAGAATGAAAAGAAGAAGAAGAAGAATGAAAAGAAGTAGAAGAAGAATGAAAAGAAGAAGAAGAAGAAGGAAAAGAAGAATGAAAAGAAGAAGGAAAAGAAGAATGAAAAGAAGAAGAAGAATGAAAAGAAAAAGAAGAATGAAAAGAAGAATGAGAAGAATGAAAAGAAGAAGAAGAAGAAGAATGAAAAGAAGAATGAAAAGAAGAAGAATGAAAAGAAGAATGAAAAGAAGAAGAAGAAGAATGAAAAGAAGAATGAAAAGAAGAATGAGAAGAATGAAAAGATTCTTCTTCTTCTTCTTTTCATTCTTCTTTTCATTCTTCTCATTCTTCTTCTCATTCTTCTTTTCATTCTTCTTTTCATTCTTCTTCTTCTTTTCATTCTTCTTTTCATTCTTCTTCTCATTCTTCTTTTCATGAAGAAGAATGAAAAGAAGAATGAAAAGAAGAAGAATGAAAAGAAGAAGAATGAAAAGAAGAATGAAAAGAAGAATGAAAAGAAGAAGAAGAAGAATGAAAAGAAGAATGAAAAGAAGAAGAAGAATGAAAAGAAGAATGAGAAGAATGAAAAGAAGAATGAGAAGAATGAAAAGAAGAATGAGAAGAATGAAAAGAAGAAGAATGAAAAGAAGAATGAAAAGAAGAAGAAGAATGAAAAGAAGAAGAATGAAAAGAAGAATGAAAAGAAGAAGAAGAATGAAAAGAAGAAGAAGAAGAATGAAAAGAAGAATGAAAAGAAGAATGAGAAGAATGAAAAGATTCTTCTTCTTCTTCTTTTCATTCTTCTTTTCATTCTTCTTCTTCTTTTCATTCTTCTTCTCCTTCTTTTCATTCTTCTTTTCATTCTTCTCATTCTTCTTTTCATTCTTCTCATTCTTTTTCACATTCTTCTTTTCATTCTTCTCATTCTTCTTCTTCTTTTCATTCTTCTTTTCATTCTTCTCATTCTTCTTTTCTTCTTCATGAAAAGAAGAATGAGAAGAAGAATGAAAAGAAGAATGAAAAGAAGAATGAAAAGAAGAAGAATGAAAAGAAGAATGAGAAGAAGAATGAAAAGAAGAATGAGAAGAAGAATGAAAAGAAGAATGAGAAGAAGAATGAAAAGAAGAATGAGAAGAAGAATGAAAAGAATGAAAAGAATGAAAAGAAGAAGAAGAAGAATGAAAAGAAGAAGAAGAAGAAGAAGAAGGAAAAGAAGAAGAAGAAGAAGAAGAAGGAAAAGAAGAAGAAGAAGAAGAATGAAAAGAAGAATGAAAAGAAGAAGAATGAAAAGAAGAATGAGAAGAATGAAAAGAAGAATGAAAAGAAGAATGAGAAGAATGAAAAGAAGAATGAAAAGAAGAAGAAGAATGAAAAGAAGAATGAGAAGAAGAATGAAAAGAAGAATGAGAAGAATGAAAAGAAGAATGAGAAGAATGAAAAGAAGAAGAAGAAGAATGAAAAGAAGAAGAATGAAAAGAAGAATGAAAAGAAGAAGAAGAAGCTTTTCATTCTTCTCATTCTTCTTTTCATTCTTCTTCTTCTTCTTTTCATTCTTCTTCTGAGGATGAGGATGAAGAAGAAGAAGTAGGATGAAAATAAGAAGAATTCCAAGCCGGCAAAAAGTGTATCTGCAGAGCTCCTCTATTTCTGACAGTTCTCTGACATTCACATTTAGAGCGGTTGAAACATTGTATCTATTTGTTTCCATAAATGATACAATTTCTGACAGTTCTCTGACATTCACTCCATACAGCGGTTGAAACATTGTATCTATTTGTTTCCATTTATGGAAACAAATAGATACAATGTTTCAACCGCTGTATGGAGTGAATGTCAGAGAACTGTCAGAAATAGCGGAGCTCTGCAGATACACTTAGCGGAGCTCTGCAGATACACTTTTTGCCGGCTTGGAATTCTTCTTATTTTCATCCTACATCTTCTTCTTCTTCTTCATCCTCATCCTCAGAAGAAGAAGAGGATGAGGATGAAGAAGAAGAAGAAGTAGGTTGAAAATAAGAAGAATTCCAAGCCGGCAAAAAGTGTATCTGCAGAGCTCCGCTAAGTGTATCTGCAGAGCTCCGCTAAGAAATAGCGGAGCTCTGCAGATACACTTTTTGCCGGCTTGGAATTCTCCTTCTTCTCATCCTTCTCCTTCTTCTCATCCTTCTCCTTCTTCTCATCCTTCTTCTTCTCATCCTTCTCCTTCTTCTCATCCTTCTCCTTCTTCTCATCCTTCTCCTTCTCATCCTTCTCCTTCTTCTCATCCTTCTTCTTCTTCTCATCCTTCTTCTTCTTCTCATCCTTCTCCTTCTTCTCATCCTTCTCCTTCTTCTCATCCTTCTCCTTCTTCTCATCCTTCTTCTTCTCATCCTTCTCCTTCTTCTCATCCTTCTTCTCATCCTTCTCCTTCTTCTCATCCTTCTTCTCATCCTTCTCATCCTTCTTCTTCTTCTCATCCTTCTTCTTCTTCTCATCCTTCTCCTTCTTCTCATCCTTCTTCTTCTCATCCTTCTTCTTCTCATCCTTCTCCTTCTTCTCATCCTTCTCCTTCTTCTCATCCTTCTCCTTCTCCTTCTCATCCTTCTCCTTCTTCTCATCCTTCTCCTTCTTCTCATCCTTCTCCTTCTTCTCATCCTTCTCCTTCTTCTCATCCTTCTCCTTCTTCTCATCCTTCTCCTTCTTCTCATCCTTCTCCTTCTTCTCATCCTTCTCCTTCTCCTTCTTCTTCTTCTCATCCTTCTTCTTCTTCTCATCCTTCTCCTTCTTCTCATCCTTCTCCTTCTTCTCATCCTTCTCCTTCTTCTCATCCTTCTCCTTCTTCTTATCCTTCTCCTTCTTCTCATCCTTCTTCTCATCCTTCTCCTTCTTCTCATCCTTCTTCTCATCCTTCTCCTTCTTCTCATCCTTCTCCTTCTCCTTCTTATCCTTCTCCTTCTTCTCATCCTTCTCCTTCTTCTCATCCTTCTCCTTCTTCTCATCCTTCTCCTTCTTCTCATCCTTCTTCTCATCCTTCTCCTTCTTCTCATCCTTCTTCTCATCCTTCTCCTTCTCATCCTTCTCCTTCTCCTTCTTCTCATCCTTCTTCTTCTCATCCTTCTCCTTCTCATCCTTCTTCTTCTCATCCTTCTTCTTCTCATCCTTCTCCTTCTTCTCATCCTTCTCCTTCTCCTCATCCTTCTCCTTCTCATCCTTCTCCTTCTCATCCTTCTCCTTCTCCTTCTCATCCTTCTCCTTCTTCTCATCCTTCTCCTTCTTCTCATCCTTCTCCTTCTCCTTCTTCTTCTTCTTCTCATCCTTCTTCTTCTTCTCATCCTCCTTCTTCTCATCCTTCTCCTTCTTCTCATCCTTCTCCTTCTTCTCATCCTTCTCCTTCTTCTCATCCTTCTCCTTCTTCTCATCCTTCTTCTCATCCTTCTCCTTCTTCTCATCCTTCTCCTTCTTCTCATCCTTCTTCTCATCCTTCTCCTTCTCCTTCTTCTCATCCTTCTCCTTCTTCTCATCCTTCTCCTTCTTCTCATCCTTCTCCTTCTCCTTCTTCTCATCCTTCTCCTTCTCCTTCTCCTTCTCCTTCCTCATCTCCAAGGGCATTTAAATTAAAGGTAAAGTGTTCTGCACTAATATAAAGGCTCTCTGAAGCCTAGAAACCCTTTTTATAAGTTGAATTCGTAGCGAATAAATTCGCATCGAATCGAATTTCTTCCTCAAATTCGGTGAATCAGCCGAATCGAATTTTTGAATAATTCGCTCATCTCTAATAATAAGCACTGAGTATTATTAATGCCAGAAGAAGTGCATTTGTGTCTGATATTTCAGTTAAAATATAGAAGGTTGCTGCACATCTGGTGCTGCTGGTGCAAAGCTTTCAGTACTGAAAACTAATGTGAATTAAAGTGTGGTCTATCCTACAACATCTTCAGAATACTTAATGGAAAATTCCACTTTTTTTGCAAAATAAATAAATGCACCCATTGTGCAAAACAATTTGCATTTATTATTTTTTTGCATTGTAAAGTATTGCACCCCTGATCAGTGGATCGCACATCCAATGTTGTAGCTTCTGCAGACTCTCCCTTCAGCCCCTAGTCTATACTATGGTGGCAGATGGCACTTGTAGTATTTTCATTTACAACTTCCTGTGAATGAATGATGCAACTGTGCAGGTGGAATCACACACATCTGCGCCGATTTCAAATTTAACAGGGTGCTGCAGAAAGGGAGACGCTGCAATTCTGAAAAACAAAAGAGGGGCAGTTTGGGGGCTGTGCATTCTGACCATGGTTCATATTACACTCTAAATATACTGTAAGTGTAACATGAACCATGCTCAGAAAGGTGGAGTTACCTTTTAAAGCAGAACTACAAACAGATAAATATATATATATTATGGGAGATGTTTTTGAATTTGTATTCATTCAGTCCTGATGTTTGGCAGGATATGAGACTTGATTTTTTTCTCCGCTGCAGTTAAAGCGAAGTTCCACCCAAAAGGGTAAGTTCCGCACTTTTGGGGAATGGGGGGGGGGACAAGTACCCGAATTTGAAAGGTACCCGCTCCCATTTCCACTGAGATCACCTAGGCGATCGGAAACGGAAGTTGTCCTCCTACTCTCCCTCCCCGAAGTCTTGTGGGACATGTGACAGGTCCCAGCCCAGAAGACAACGAGGTCATTCTGGAAGCGCAGTGCTACTCGCGCATACACAGTAGGCACCCGGCTGTGAAGCCGCAAGCTGTCACAGCCGGATGCCCACACTGAAGATGCCGGCACCTGGAATACAGGATGGCCGGTGAAACAGGCTGCGGCGGAGGCAACTCGGGTTCGTGGGACAGGTGAGTGGCTGTTTTTTAAAAGTCAGCAGCTACAGTTTTTGTAGTTGCTGACTTTTTATATTTTTACAAAGTGAGTGGAACTCTGCTTTAAGTAGGTCATGTTAAGTAGTTACAGGTCATGTCCCTCCACCAGCCTGTGACTGGATAGTGAAGGAACGATGAGCTCATATCTCTGTTACTACACTCTCTTCTCACATCAGCATATTCCTTGTTAGCACCTTATCTCTGCAAAATTTCTGTTTGGGTACTTGTGTTGCTTCTCCCTCTCCCAGTCTTGGTACTGTTGTACAGGGACTGCAAGAGGATGATACCAAGTCAAATAGAGGAACTTATTCTACTTGCTTAAAAAAAATACATTCAATGAATTTAAGGCCAAAAAAATTAAGTGGCCCCATGGGACTATGACACCCTATATTTAAGCCTGAGTTAAAGTGGAGCTCAACCCAAAATGGGAAGTTCATCTTTAAGGCCCCTTTGGGAAGCGGGGGGAGAGCGGCTATCTGATTTTGACAGGTACCCAGTCCCACTGCCTAGGCAATCAGAACTGGATGTTCTCCTCCCCCCTTGCAGTCTTCAGCCTGTCACAGCTGGGTGCCCACACTTAAGATGTGGTCATTAGCGAGGACACCGCTGGATCCTAGGACAGGTGAGTGGTGGCTGTTTTTATTTAAAGTCAGTTTTTGTCACTGCTGACTTTTAATTTTTTCACAGAAGACTGGAGCTCTGCTTTAAAGTTTTATGGCTCTTGCGTGCAGTAACTTCTGGCTCTCCCTTTTGTCTGTTTTAGGATAGCTTCAGTGGAGGTCACCAGGCAAGAAAACACTCAGCAACTGTCAGTGGTTAGAACTGTCACTCACCTGTCTGTGAGGATTGGTCCTGTACTTTTCGACAGGAAACCTGGCAACTAACAAAGGAATGGACTCACCTTTAAATATGTCTCTTTTGGGGCTCCTGTCCACAGAGAAGGATCTTCAGCCAAGTTGAGCTGTTCCGTCCTCCCTTCCTCTCGGCTATCCTTTGTTGGGAGTATTGCCGCCCACATTTGTGGGTGAATACTGTGCTTAACTACATTGCTGGACTAGTTGAGTCTTGGTGACTGAGCTTTAGTGATTGGTTTTTCATTTTAAAAGTTTACTTTATGGTTATTAAGTAGCACAATTTTAGTAAAGTTATATTTGTTGAATTTAGTTGCTTTTAACCCTAATAAAGGGCCTTGGGCTAACATTTTACACTATTTTTTGTCTTGTTGTTTATTTTTATTAATGTATTTCCTATGGTGTTTGGGTGTCCTATGGGGTCTGCAATTCTATGTATTAATAGGTACAGAGCTGCATAAATTTGTGTTGTTCATATCTGACTGGAGTTGGAGGTTTAACCTTTCAATAACCTGGACCTTAATTGTCACTGCAAGAATTAACACTTTAACTTTAGCCTCCCATTAAAAATATGTGCTGCAACACTTAATTATAATTGCCCTGTGTTGCAAAACATGCGCATCAGAGATGGACGCAGTTCAATCATTTTGTTAGGCATCTCCATTTTCTCCTTTCATCTTTCCACCCCTCACTCTCACTGAGAGGAGACATCTGGCCAGTGTGTGTATGTGTACTGTTTATGGGTCACTGGCCAGGCAAGGCATCTCTAGCTAGGTGCCGAGCTGTCTGTGAAAGCTGTATCTTTTCTCACCTAGGAAGAGATAGGACCAGTTTTCCCAAGAGAGCTGGAGTCTCACTGGCCAAAGTACCTGTGTAATTTCACACCTCGTAACAAGATAACGAAGCCTTCCCAGGAGTTGAAAGGGACTCTGACCTAATAAACCTAGCTCAGCATAGGTGACAGAATTAGATGAACACTTCTCAAATCAATTTTTCCCCTATGTCTCATATCTTGGAATATGAGAGACTTACATAAAAACCGGACACCTCGTCATATGGCCAATGAGCAGGCGAACAGTTTGATGGGTCACTTGATTATCCCAGACCATCAGGGAAGCCGAAACATAGAACTCGTGAACTGTGCAATATATAATTTCATAATTCATATCTAAATAATCCTCAGAGTTGTCTGCATTATAATATACCCGCGTGAGGACTGTCGCTTGTACAGATGGAAAGTTATAGACCAGAATATGAATTATTAAAGATGTTGGTTCCAGTTTAGGGTTCCGCCTGATGATCCCTCCCTAAACAGGGGATTGGTCTTTCACTTCAGAACCACCCCCTGCTGGGAAACTTTAAAACAGGCTGCCAAGCCTAAGGAAGTTTAAGAAAAAGACATCTCCATTCTTAACATCAATATACCACCTGGGGAGACCTGTGCCTTTCGCTCTGAAACGGGATCTGCTTCCATCCAAGGCTTATTGGCAAGTAACCTAACCCTTTAACTTCTCCCTGTTATCTCTTTGCTGTGCTGTTTTCTATGTATGTATATATCTTAGTTACATCTTCTCTGTAAATATTTTTACTGCACCTGTTTGACTCATTTAGTAATAAATCTTTCTTCTGAAAGTGTTGAACTGTTTCTATAGCTCTTAATTGCAATTTGCGAATCCCTGCCTTTAAAGAGATGCTACTGTTGGTTTAACTCTCTGTACAACCGGCCTGTGTCAATGACTGGGTTATGCGGACGATTATTTTAATTATTATAGTGTTATAGCGATATTGCGAGTTTCCTCTTTCTCTGAACAAAAAGGAGGTGGTGGCAGTGTGAAGGGGTTAACTGCGTAATTAACCTGACCCAGTAACAATCGATTCAGGCTGCTGGCACTTCGATCGGTACCCATTAGCTGGAAAATCGTTGTGCAGGGTGCAGCTGGGTGTGGCATTGTTACGCACGTCACACCCTGTACCTACAGTTTTTTCCTAGTCCTCCTTCAAAGTCCAATAAATACCAAATAATCCTGACAGTAATGTCCACCTAATGAAGCTTCAGTGATGGTATGGTAACGATGCAGCACTGTTCCTGAATGCAGAGTCTCATTGTTGCGTTCATGTAGGCTCTACCTGCTTGCACTAGAGTAGAATGAAACAAATTAATGTGGTGGCTGTGTCTCTCCACAGACAAGCAAAGATCCAGTATGGCCTGCTTACATCACCTAGCTCCACCGCTGGCCACAGGGAGCTGTCAGCTTACAGGCTTCTGCCACGTACAAATCTTGCAATCACTATTGTGAGTGTCTTCATTTACCCTTCGTTTAGGAAGCTTTTAGTTGTACTTAAGATTTTTCCCTTTCTTCCTTCACTAGCTTCGTTCTTGCTGAACACTTTGAAAGAAGACTTGGTAACACAGGGACAGCACCAAATGCTGGCTCCCCTTCAATTTAAGAGGGTCTTCCAAATGTTGTAGGAGTGGTGGACACCAGAAGATAGCTGTATCCACTAAACATGGAAGACGGGGAGCAGAGGAAGCATAGCATGCTTAGTTCTATAACATAGCACAGTATCAACCAAGGCAATTCTGTAGCTGTGGGAATTGTGAACAACTACAATGCTGTGTTAAACGAATAAAATAAACTTATATATAAAATCTATATATAAAATCGAGCGCAGTGTATAGGTGTAAGTACGGTAGCTGCTTGCACAAAAAGGCACCTCGGGAACCTCCAAAGTAATTGATAAAGAATGAGAGTGCAGCGCTAACCCAAATAGCGATTAAACATATGATAGACCACATATGATAGTGGATCAGTAAAATGTCAGTGTAAGTTCATCAGATGTGCTGAAAATGCATACAGTCTCCAATATGTAAAGAACCAAAAGTAGTGACTTTCAGAAATGATAATAGCCAAATAATGCACTAACCAGATAGCGCATATTAAAGCGCATGGAGCATTTAAGACCTGCCCCTGGTGCTCAGCCACTGTATCACTGGAGCCAGGAGATGTCATCTATAGGGTGACCACTAGATGTCATCTATCCGGATGGAAGCTGAGTCCAGCCACTGTATTAGAGGATCAGGCGGATGTCATCTATAGGGCGACCACTAGATGTCATCCGTTCCAGGAGGAGCTGTGTCATGGATCCAGGGATGTCACTTGCAGATGTGTCCTTTGCTAAGCACAGCCCCAGGACCTTCAGAATTACAGGCTCCCCAGAAATAAAGAGCCCGTGAAAAAAGGCCTCAAATAGTGTGATATCGTTTATTAAAGTAGGTAAATAATCAGAAAAGAACTTACTAACAACGGTTCAGCTGCTCATAAACGGCCAGGTCCCTCTGATGATGTGTACTCACACGATACGCGTTAAGGAAGTGCCAAGCTATTTATATCCTGTGTACATGTACCTCTGGTCTGGCCGTTTATGAGCAGCTGAACCGTTGTTAGTAAGTTCTTTTCTGATTATTTACCTACTTTAATAAACGATATCACACTATTTGAGGCCTTTTTCCACGGGCTCTTTATTTCTGGGGAGCCTGTAATTCTGAAGGTCCTGGGGCTGTGCTTAGCAAAGGACACATCTGCAAGTGACATCCCTGGATCCATGACACAGCTCCTCCTGGAACGGATGACATCTAGTGGTCGCCCTATAGATGACATCCGCCTGATCCTCTAATACAGTGGCTGGACTCAGCTTCCATCCGGATAGATGACATCTAGTGGTCACCCTATAGATGACATCTCCTGGCTCCAGTGATACAGTGGCTGAGCACCAGGGGCAGGTCTTAAATGCTCCATGCGCTTTAATATGCGCTATCTGGTTAGTGCATTATTTGGCTATTATCATTTCTGAAAGTCACTACTTTTGGTTCTTTACATATTGGAGACTGTATGCATTTTCAGCACATCTGATGAACTTACACTGACATTTTACTGATCCACTATCATATGTGGTCTATCATATGTTTAATCGCTATTTGGGTTAGCGCTGCACTCTCATTCTTTATCAATTACAATGCTGTGTTATTTGATGGTGTTATGCATGCTCAGAAGCTTGGAGACAGGGAGCTAAGCACAATGTCTATCAGTTAGTGACCATTATCTTTGGAAAGTTATCACAAGGTAAAACATGTATTTTAGCCGATTGGTTGTGTCTTTGCTTTCTGCCATTCTCATCTAACTTCTAATGAGAGCCAGAGGACAGTGTTATATTACTGTTCATTGTATCTTGTCAGGACACCAGCTGTTGAACTGTAAGCAACTCTTAAAACATTAAAGGGATTTCCATTTTCAACAATGGAAGAAAAGATACCTAACATTTCTGGAGCTTGGTAGAGTTCCAGAAATCGGGATGACCCTGTAATCTAGTACTAAATAAAATGGTGAGGGAGGTGGTTACCATAGGAGATGGTGTATTTGGTAACAACACTTTCACTGAATTATGAATGATAGCTACATCGGTTTGTCTGTTACAGCAAGGAATGTAGAAACAAGTTTCAGCAATTACAGGAGACCCATGGGCTGGTTCTCACCCTGTCCCTAATGTAAAAAAAATGTTCACACAAAGTGAACCTGTGTTTTTTCATGCAGGCCAAAGCAACTGGTTCACTGTAACCCCCTTTCTTATCTCTATTAGCATATACACTATATTGGCAGAAGTATTGGGACGCCTGCCTTTACATGCACATGAACTTTAATGGCATCCCAGTCTTAGTCCTTAGGGTTCAATATTGAGTTGGCCCACCCTTTGCAGCTAAAACAGCTTCAACTCTTCTGGGAAGGCTGTCCGCAAGGTTTAGGAGTGTGTCTATGGGAATGTTTGACCATTCTTCCAGAAGCACATTCTTCCAGAAGAGTTCCCTTCACTGGAACTAAGGGGCCAAGCCCAACCCCTGAAAAACAACCCCACACCATAATCCCACTCCACCGAACTTTACACTTGGCACAATGCAGTCAGGCATCTATCCATTGAATTTCCAAACAGAGAAGCGTGATTCATTACTCCAAAGAACATGTCTCCACTGCATGTAGCGTGTTTCTGAGCATGTGTGGGATCCGAGGATCAACGTGCTCCTTTCTCAAGCATCAGAAAGGAGCGCACTGATCCTAGGATTCCACACATGCTTAGAAACGCATCACATGCTTATGACATCACGCGCCATCGCTGCTGCTCCGGAGTTCACAGAGACTTGCCAGGCTTCCACATCAGGCTTTCCATCTACACCTCTCCAATGCTCCCTGCTGTACAGCCGGCATCCTTGCTTGTTGTTTCCAGAACCCAGCTACAAGGTACTGTGCACTTTTAAGCCTACTTACCACCATTCATATGTGAGTTGTTAAACTTATGTTTTACCATTAAAATGCCTTACAGTCTACACTTAAAGGTGCTGTGTTTCTCTACTAATACCACTAACAGTTGACCATGAAATATTTAGTAGCAAGGAAATTTCACGCATGGACATACTGCACAGGTGGCAACCTATCACTACTACCCTTGAATTCACTGAGCTCCTGAGAGTGGCCCATTCTTTCACAAAGCTTTGTAGAAGCAGTCTACATGCCTAGGTGCTTGATTTTATACACCTGTGGCAATGGAGGTGATTGGAACACCTGAATCCAATGATTTGGAGGGGTGTCTCAATACTTTTGCCAATATAGTGTACATGTAAGAGGGGGTTAGTGTCCCTTTTAGGGTGGTCATCATGTCCCCAGGCAGTCTGGGCTGGACTTCATCTCTGTTGCTTGGGTATATAAAGTAGGGAGGAGCTGAAAACTTTGGTTGATGCCTGGGAAAAGATGGCCATAAAAGACTCCCGTTTGTGGTGGTAAGAGCTCCACATCCTCGGGTCCCCAGCTGGGGACTGAAATAACCAATAGGTTGATAGACTGTGAGAACAGCCAGAGACTTAGAGTACTGGCAGCCAACCCCTCCATGCAGTATAAGGTGAATTTCAATGAGAAGAACTCTTGTGCAAATGGATGGATTTTATAAAGGAACAGCTGTTAGGTAAAGTATTCAGAAAAGCAAGCATCACCTGGACATTCCAGTATTGGATGAGCTCGGATGTGTGTTATGCCTAATCTCCATGCAGCCAGGTGCTGGTGCCCACGCATGCGCGTTTGCGCAAATACGGACGCCCGGACTCCACTAGGAGGGAGCTGCTGTTTAGATGCCTGCATTCATCTTTGCCCATGGTAAAATGGCACTCGCGCATGCGCACTTGATGATTGCGGACGCTCGGTCCTCGGCAAGATGGCGCCGCATTAGTGCGCATGCGCCAAATACGGTATATATGTTAGAGGAAACGGTCACGGCGGTCCTATGTTCCACCTCTGAAGAAGTGCGTGCGCACGAAACGTGTCAAGTGGGACCCAGGACGCCGTTGACACTAAGCCGCCGGTGCCACGAGGAGGCCCGGCGGCCATCTTTAATATCAAGGGGTCAGTGTGTTCATTCATATCTGCCTATACCCTGTTCACTGTGCACATATGTTTTACAATAAAGCCTTACCTACTACACTATGAGTACTCCCCTGTGTCTCCTGTGAGGAGCTTCTTCAATTTTCACAGCCCCAAAGGATTTCCTGTGAAGGGGGAGGCTGTCTCAGATTGGCATCGCTTTGACCTGCTGGACCACTCTTTCACCACATGAGGGCGTAGGATGTCTACCTTTTCCAGCTATTCTTTTGACCAGATCTGAGTTGAGAAGGAGATTCCACAGGATACATATACACATGCGTATATTTTTACGCTGTCTGGTTAGTGTAAATTTTTACCATTTGCACTAGGAATCATGGAGCACTTCTTTCACTGGACTGTGTTTTATCATCACTTTCTTTAAGCGCTGCATTTTTGTATTTATGAATCGTGGGACTTTACATGCGTTTTCCTTTATGTTCAGCTGCTGCCACTATTGTTGAGCGCTTACTGTATATTTTATCTTATATATCATTATGCCATTCAGGGACATTTACAGATAAGACTATGGTAAATCCTTTTTCCCCCTAGTGCCCAGTACTGAGACTGCTACATCACTTCCTGTTAGCGGAGTGGATCCGGTTCTTCTGACAACAGAAGATCTTGGGACCTGTAGTCCTGTAACCAACACATCGTGTATTTCTGAGTGCTGGTTGAACTACAACTACCAGAGAGCTGGGGAACCAGAAGGATGCTGGGAGAGCAGATATATTCTACAGCAAAGAACTGGCTCACTTTCTTGGTGCAGGATTCTGAATTGAACACAGGGGAACTTCCATTCTCCTCCAGAGATAGATTGCTGGCTACTACTGTGGGACACTGCATACTAATTCAGCACAGTGGTGATGCTGAGTGCCACAATGGGATTGCATCAATCTTCTCTGCATTGGGACTGTTACTATCCAGTCATCTAATCTGAGAGGTGGTAACTCTGAACTTCTCTGCGAACAGCCTAGAAGCCTGTGCAAAAACCCTGTTCCTAGGAGGCCGTGCTATCCTTGGGATTGGCGAGCGGGTAGATGCCCAACTTCTTTCTGAAAACACTCGAGAGTCACTGCATGCAGAAACCTTTACACCACAGTACCAAGAGATCTTTTCTTTGAGCATTTACCACAGCCGGTTATCTTCATTGAATTACCATTACTCTGCATATATGCAAGCAGAAGACAGCTATCACATCAGGAACCTTAAACATCTCAGGACTCAAGTTGTTATTTCTAGTTAAATGGACCTTTTTGCATCTAGGCCATTGTTATTCAAATTAGTGTGCTATACTCATATATGCATGAGTATGTATATATATATATATATATATATATATATATATATATACATATATATACACACACACACATACACATATACAGTTGCAAGAAAAAGTATGTGAACCCCTTGGGATTACGTGGAGTTTTGCATGAATTGGGCATAAAATGTGCTCTGAACGTCATCTAAGTCACAACAATAGAAGAACACAGTCTGCTGAACATAATACTACACAAACATTAGATGTCGCCATGGTTTAATTGCACATAACATGTAAACATTCACAGTGCAGGGAGGAAAAAGTATGTGAGGCCCTAGCTTAATGACTTCTCCCAGAGCTAATTGGAGCCAGGAGTGAGCCAACCTTGACTCCAATCAGTGTGATGGTATTGGATGTGTTGCTGACAGCTGTCCTGCCCTTAAAAAACACACACCTGTTTTGGGTTTACTGGTTTCAAGAAGTACTGTCTGATGTGAGCCATGCCTCGCAGAAAAGAGCTCTCAGAAGACCTACGATCAATAATTGTTGACTTGCATGAAGCTGGAAAGGGTTACAAAAGTATCTCCAAAAGCCTTGATGTTCATGTGTCCATGGTAAGACAGACTGTCTACAAATGGAGAAAGTTTAGCACTGTTGCTACTCTCCCTAGGCGTGGTCGTCCTGTAAAAATGACTGCAAGAGCACAGCGCAGAATGCTGCATGAGGTAAAGAAGAATCCCAGAGTGTCAGCTAAAGACCTACAGAAATCTCTGGCACATGCTAACATTTTTGTTGACACATCTACAATAAGGAAAACATGAAACAAGAATGGAGTACATGGGAGGACACCACGGAGGAAGCCATTGCGGTCCAAAAAGAATATTGCAGCATGTTTGAAGTTTGCAAAAGAGCACCTGGATGTTCCACAGCACTACTGGCAGAATATACTGTGGACAGATGAAACCAAGATTGAGTTGTTTGGGAAGAACACACAACACTATGTGTGGAGAAAAAAAGGCACAGCACACCAACATCAAAACCTCATCCCCACTGTGAAACATGGCGGAGGGAGCATCATGGTTTGGGGCTGCTTTGCTGCCTCAGGGCCTGGACGGATTGTTGTCATTGATGGGAAAATGAATTCCAGAGTTTATCAAGACATTTTGCAGGAAAACGTACGACCATCTGTCTGCCAACTGAAGCTCCGCAGAGGATGGGTGATGCAACAGGACAATGACCCAAAGCATACAAGTAATTCAACAAAACAATGGCCGCAACAGCACAGAATACGCCTTCTGGAGTGGCCCAGTCAGAGTCCTGACCTCAACCTGATTGAAATGCTGTGGCATGACCTTAAGAGAGCGATTCACACCAGACATCCCAAGAATATTGCTACACTGAAACAGTTTTGTGAAGAGGAGTGGTCCAAAATTACTCCAGATCGTTGTGCAGGTCTGATCTGCAACTACAGGAAACGTTTGGTTGAGGTTATTGCTGCCAAAGGAGGGTCAACCAGTTATTAAGTCCAAAGGTTCACATACTTTTTCCTCCCTGCACTGTGAATGTTTACATGTTATGTGCAATTAAACCATGGCAACATCTAATGTTTGTGTAGTATTATGTTCAGCAGACTGTGTTCTTCTATTGTTGTGACTTAGATGACGTTCAGAGCACATTTTATGCCCAATTCATGCAAAACTCCACGTAATCCCAAGGGGTTCACATACTTTTTCTTGCAACTGTACATACATACATACACACTCACACTATATATATTAAGTATCTATACTATATAGATATAGTATCAGTATCATATATATATATCAGAGTTTTGCTTTTATGTGTTAACAGGGAAGTACCTCCTAAATCTTCATTCTGTGTTCTGCTTTTTTGAACAGGTCTAATACAGAGGTGTTACTAACGAATCGTGTCTCTTGCATCATTATTTCATACTGTTGAATTATGTCTGAACCCAGAGTGTCAGAGATGTTGGGAGCCTTGCAAGGTCAGGGCAACCATTGGAGACAAGCAATTTCAAGCTGCCCCAGGGGGGCATAAAGGTTAGTACACACTGAAGGGCCTGAAAGATGACTTGGGCAAGAGACCAGTATGAGTTCCTGTTGGCCCTGTGAGCATATGATGGTGAAGCCCCAGAAGGTAAGGAGGATTGATATCCCACACACCTTTTGTTTTAAGATTCTACAGGAGGCCCTAGATGTGGAACAAGAGCTAGCATACTCCTGCCATTGAAGAGCCTGATTGGCTTCCAAGAAGCGGAGGATCCACCCTCTGTAAGCTCTGAGTTACTTAAATCATGGTTTACTCAGAGCTATACTCTAAGTTGCAGTGCAGGGAATTGGTAACTGCATATTTCCAATAGCTCTTTTGTTGCCATGTCACTGTCAAACCCCAGTACTATAATTTTCACATTTTGCTTTTAACTCCTTCAATTTGCCATAGTATTCTGTGTTTGCCACTACTAGCCTCACCCTTCGAGGCTACCCCTCTCTAGATCACAGGCTCATTAAATTCTAAAAGGTAGGTATGGCAATCTCATGACTATTGTCTTGAGTTTTTACATACAGTACTCTCCAATAGTACCTATTTGTTTGGAACGGTATCAGTTTCTCAACATGCCTATCAGTTTTTTGAGGCATGTACCAACCTGTACCAAATTTAGCCCCATTTATCAGTGCCGATACTGGTAATTGACCTCCTCTGGCAATTTAGGAAAGTGGGGAAAGCTATTTCTACTTCCTTCTTCATGTAATGAAAAAGGAAGTCTGGGATAGATTCTCTCAGTGTGCTCTGCAGTGCCACATTTATCCCACATTGATCTGAGGTCTACAAGGGAACTGGAGGATGAAAGAATTGGGCTGAGGTCTGAGAGGGCTTGAGGCTGAGAAAAGTAAGTAAAGTTTTTAGACTTTTCCCTCGGTGTTCACGTGGTGATCTTGCCAGCAACATACCTTCTGTATCAGAGTGCCCCCCCTCTGGATGGAGAAGCACAGGGTACACCATTGGAGAGAAGCATTGTTAGTGTGGGGGGAGGTGAGTGCTGGAGTGCAGATTTAGATGCATTAACAAATTGAAGCTGAACTCCAGCAAACACTTTATAAGCAGTTAGAGCAAACAGTTTTTTTTCCTTTTGGGATAAAGGTTTTACATACATAAATAAGTTGATCATTGTAAATGTAGCACCCTCCTGGTCATGTGCTAGGATTTGTATAGTTAGGTTAAGCATAGTTGTGTTTCTCTGCTTACCAGAGAGGCTGTGAAGTAAATTCATTGTGGTATTCTGCTTGGCGGAGTGCTGTGATTGATTAGTCAGACAAACCCAAACAACACCAGAGCATCATGAGCAGACTTGAGTTCTGTCCACCTTCAGGAAGCTATGGGAGTCTTCCAGAACATGGGTAGGGGCTGTGCAAACGAACTGCGTAAATTTGGATGCAGCCCTAGACAATTGCAAAGGGGTGACCCACATGCATGCTGGGAGTGGTATTTGTGTTCTGGGAGCACATGGGCTCTGGGACTTTCCTGGGAGAGGACTGAACAGCCAGGCTGGAGGCAGGCAGTGTGTGATCATCCCTGGACACACACTGCCTGCATCCTGAGGCCTAACACTCATATGTGATCACTGCATGAGAGATTACATGCCAGTGGCCACGTTTAGCTGCGGGAGTAGACAGCCTCCTGCAGCTAGTCAGAGGCACCCCGATGGGGTTCTCGCATCTAGTTGGAAGCAGGGTGCATTCGCAGGTGTGAATGCAGCCTAATACATAGTAAAACAACAAAGACCTTTGAAAATGTACAAAGTGTCTTAAAGCTATGGACATTATTCAGGGCAATGCAGTCATTCTCATTTTTGCTCCCTGCATGGTTGTGTGAGCAGGAAAAGGGGGATCCAAGGTGTACCCTATTGTTTTCCTTAAATTGTTGGAGGGCATGTACACTATATTGCCAAAAGTATTGGGATACCCCTCCAAATCATTGGATTCAGGTGTTCCAATCCCTTCCATGTCCACAGGTGTATAAAATCAAGCACCTAGGCATGCAGATTGCTTCTGCAAACATTAGTGAAAGAATGGGTCGCTCTCAGGAGTTCAGTGAATTCAAGCGTGGTATCGTGTTAGGTTGTGGAATAAGTCAATCTGTAAAATTTCCTTGCTATTAAATATTCCACGATCAACTGTTCGTGGTATTATAACAAAGTGGAAGAAACTGGGAGCAACAGCAACTCAGCCACGAAGTGGTATGCCACATGAAATGACAGAGCGAGGTCAGCGCATGCAAAAGCACACAGTGCGCAGAAGTTTCCAACTGTCTGCAGATTCAATAGTTAAAGACCTCCAAACTTATTGTGGTCTTCAGATTAGCACAACAACAGTACGTAGAGAGCTTCATGAAATGGGTTTCCTTGGCTGAGTAGCTGCATCCAAGCCTTACATCGCCAAGTGCAATGCAAAGCGTCAGATGCAGTGGTGTAAAGCATGCTGCCACTGGACTCTAGAGCAGTGGAGACGTGTTCTCTGGAGTGACCAATAACATTTCTCTGTCTGGCAATCTGATGGACGTGTCTGGGTTGGCGGTTGCCAGGAGAATGGTACTTGCCTGACTGCATTGTGCCAAGTGTAAAGTTTGGTAGAGGGGGGATTATGGTGTGAGGTTGTTTGTCAGGGGTTAGGCTTGGCCCCTTAGATCCAGTGAAGGGAACCTTTAAGGCGTCAGCATACCAAGACATTTTGGACCATTTCATGCTCCCAACTTTGTGGGAACAGTTTGGGGATGGCCCCTTCCTGTTCCAACATGACTGCGCACTAGTTAAAGGAAAGTCCACAAAGACATGGATGAGTGAGTTTGGGGTGGAGGAACTTGACTGACCTGAACATAGTCCTGACCTTAACCTGAAAGAACACCTTTGGGTGAATTAAAGCGGAGACTGTGAGCCAGGCTTTCTCATCCGACATCAGTGCCTGACCTCACAAATGTGCTTCTGGAAGAATGGTCAAACATTCCCATAGACACACTCCTAAACCTTGTGGACAGCCTTCCCAGAAGAGTTGAAGCTGTTATAGCTGCAAAGGGTGGGCTAACCAAATATTGAACCCTACAGACTAAGACTTGGATGCCATAAAGTTCTTGTGCATGTAAAGGCAGGCATCCCAATACTTTTGGCAATATAGTGTATGTCTCCATCCATAGATCCAATTCCTCTTTCATGAGATATAAGATAAGGTTTTTAGTTTTAGGCTTAGAAGAAAAATGATAATAATGTATCACTACCTCCACTGAAGCGGAAATGTTGGGTCCTCCAACCTTCTCCAATGATGACTCGTCCTGTAACTGGATCCACAGTACACTGACACACTGTAAAAAAGATGAATGGGCTTTATTAGAACAAATGACACTAAGCCCTGCAAAGAAGTATCGGTTAAACAGACTGAACAGCAGTAAAAGCAATAGAATGTGAACAGCGGTATCATCCAATAATACAATGAAATGGGTAGTGGTGTTTGTTCTCTCTAATCGCCTGTGAAGGGCACTGGCAGAATACACTAGGCAAATGAGAGAAATGTCTCTACTGACAACAGGATCAGCAGTTACAAACGTGAACGTATCTGAATTATAACAGCATGCAGATGACAATGTAGCCTACTTATAATTCTAACTTAGGCCCTATCTAGCCATTGACTAGTGAAATAGTAAATGTAAAGTCTGCTGCTGGAGGAGGCTTAACTTTAAGCGTGTGACCTAGGAGAAGAATAACACTGACAAAGCATGCTAGGGTGAGTGAAGATGGAGGGATGAGGGCCAAAAGCCTCTAACCATTCTCAACATGCCCTTCAGATGTCCTTCTGACATCAGTCTCTAGTCTAATAGCTGCCTCAGCTGACCTGATGAAGATTGATGAAATACAGGCCTCAAGATCTCAGGCTGGGTAATGATTGCATTATAGTTCACTGTATCCCAAGGCACATCTACACCACTGGCATACCTTTTTCCCTTCCAGCAAGTAACTGACCAGCAGGATAGGTATACATGCAGGTCACCCTGGCTGATGACACAGGTGCAGGTGTGCTTAGGTGCAGGGTCTAAGTACTAACCGGTCTTCACCAGAGCTCCAGATGGTGGAGATGTGTTTTTCTGTATGGTAGTACCAGGTCACAGTCCTCAGGATTGCCCCCACCAGCAGGTGAGCAAGCTGGGGTCCATTAGCAGATATAGTAGACAGGGATCAAGCAGAAGTAGTAGTCAGCAAACAAGCCAAGGGTCGGTAACAAGTGGTTGTAGACAGGGATCAAGCATAGTCAAGGAACAAGCCAAAAGGAGGGTAACAAGTGGTTGTAGGCAGGGATCAAGCATAGTCAAGGAACAAGCCAAAAGGTGGATAACAAGTGGTAATGAAGATACAGACTGCAGCAAGTGTGACAAGAGCAAGATATCGGCTGGAGAAAGAACACTAATCTGGCAAACAGGAAGTGCAGAGACATAAATCAGGAAATGCATGGGAGGAGAAAAGGATTCAAGAGAAACAAGGTTCAGGGCAGGATCACTCAGGGAATTGTCTAGGGAGTTGCTCAGCATACCAGGTGGCTCAGCAAGCAGAGACATTGCCAGACACAGCAGAGGATACAGGTTCAAACCTAGGTCCTGACACTTGAGTCCAGCTGCCGATGCAGTCAGTCACAATCCTCCAGTCTCTGTTCTCTCCCATAGTCATTTCTATTACCAGCAGGTAGAGAGGGATTAACTTCAATCTGACTATGATGCTTGGGCTGCCCGGCCTAAAAAAGGGCCAATGGCCAGGACTACAATAATATTTTTTCATTTTTAAAGCATTAACAACCTTTGCAACCCTCTAACAAAAACACTAAATCATTCATATAATTTCTAGAAACTAAAAAAGTTTATAGTATACTATTCCAATATCAGATGTTTCAGTACTGGTTTTAGGTAGAAACCATGTAACAAACCCATGTGATGTTGAGATCAGGCAGGGAAACTGGAGCACTTGGATGAAATCCACACAAGCACAGGGAGTATGTACAAATCTTAAGCAGTGTCTCTGATGGAAACTGAAGGCAGGAGCGCAGTGCTAGCCACTAAACCACCATGCTAAGTGGTCAGGAGTATTCCATGAAACCTTCAGTCATAAATATCACCAGTAAACGTATCTGCCCATTGCATTTCTTTTTAGACTGAAAAACCCTAGAAATTGGCAACTTACATGTTTCAATTTAAAAGAGCCTTATTTAGCCCTTGTGATCCTTTCAACATTACTTGACTTGTTAAATATTCCTGCCACAAACAGAAAGCAGGTTACTTGATTGGTTGTTAGCTTCAGCATTAATGAAATGACCTTTGACATCTTCTAAACCAGTGTTCTCTAAACTGTGGACCATGTGCCAGATGTGGCTCTTTGCTTGCCTTTATCCGACCCTTGGGGCAACATTCCATCAATTACACCATTGAGGCGGCACTATTCCTCCCACAGATGCTAATGATAGGAAACCATTTCTCCCACAGATACCAATGATGGAGCCCTATTCCTCCTACTGACATCAATGATGGAAAACTATTCCTCCTACTGACACCAATGATGGAAAAATATTCCTCCCACAGATACCAGTGAGGGAGCAATATTTCTCTTACTGACATCAATAATGGAAATCCATTCCTTCCATCAGATACCAAATGATGGTGTATTATTTCTCCCACTGACACCAATGTCTGAGAACCATTCCTCCCACAGACAACAATGATGAGGCACCATTCCTCCACTAAAACTAATAATGGGGCATTATTTACTCCCACTGGCCACAGTCTGGCCCTTCTAAAGTCTTAATGACAGAAAATTGGTCCGTTGTTTATAAAGTTTGGAGACCCATATTCTAAACTACCATTGGAGTGTTAGTTGTGGACGAAGGAAAAAAAATATCAATATAAATTGACAATAAGAGAAAATGATCAGGCCAAGAAATAAAGAAGACCTTTCACGTATTAAAAAGAAACACCTTGTAGTGTGCCAGAGAGAAGAAAAGTCTTAACACAAATTATTTTAACACAAAACAATTAATCAACTGCACTTGGAGAAAAAAACAAAATCAACAGATTATATGGAAAATATGGACTGTGAGACATCTCTGTCTTTGATCAAAATGACAACTGAGGTGCATTTTAACCAATGAGGCTTCCACTAGCTTGCATACCACTTCAGTTCCGAATGGGTACAGACCCTACAATGCACCTGTCTATGGTGCATTTCACCAGTGGTTAATCATTCAACAATGAACAATTTGAGGGTGTTTTACCTGTAACAGGATTTGTATTTTTGTTAATCCAGTCTTGAGATTTACACAGCTCTGCCACAATGCACAACTACGTCTGACAGGGAAGGAGTCCTGCTTTTTCTTTGTTGCAGTTAAGTAAGACTGACAGGTCTTGTCTCTTCCCCAACCTGTAACTGGACAACAAAAATAAATTGAATGATACAGTACATTATGGATATATAGCTGCATTAATTTGTGCATTTTATATCTGCCTGGAGTTCAGCTTTAAAAACATGGTGCTTGATGGACTCTTTTTTTCCCACTCAATGTAGATGCAAACTACTGTGATCCATTTACTGCTTTGTCCTTTTAAGTCAGTGATTCTGAACTAGGATGCCATGACACCCTAGGCAATAGGGGGCCTCTGATGTATAGTGTTGATTTAGTTATGATGAGGGACTCTGATGTGAAGAGGGGATCTCTGACAGGATGAGGGTTGCTAATTTGAAGGGGTGCTATGATGTGATAGGAGGCTTTTGATGCAAAGATAATTTCATCAAAGGTGGTTGTGTGCTTTGTCCCTGGCTCATGTTTCCCAATTACATTTTAGACTGGGGTGCTTCGAGATTTTTCATACTTCTAAAGAGTGCTGTACCAAATAAGGGAAGACCCCCATACACCTGCCAACATCCCTATTTAAGGAATATACAAAATTAAATAAAAAAAATAAGATAATAAATAATAGTAAATGATGAAAAGCTTCCCCATCTTTTTTATTTTCCCTATTGGAGGAAAGTGGTACATCCAATCTAATTGATCGGGTGGACATACTTGAACTCCTGCAACAAAAAGAGGATGACACAAATGAGTCTAACAATTATATTTCGCTGCTATAAAAGAAGTCGGACAAATTTCTATCCCCAGCTTAAATTCCATCATAGCTGAAGGTCTGTGATGAAATGAAGTAATTAAAATTAAGCCCCAAATTCTGGGGAATGTAACAAGCGATGAAAGACAAGCTCTGTATCAACTAGCCAATGATGCCTCCCTTATCATTAAACCCTCTGATAAGGGAGGCAATATTGTAATCATGACTAATGATCAATATGTGTCAAATGTGCAACAGGATTCTAAGTAATACCAATTGGTATCGTCAAATCCCCTTGGAGATTATTAACAAATGTATGAAGCCAATCATTTCAGGAAATGGCTCCCTAACTGAAAATCAGAGTCATCTAGTGAACAAGCATTTGAGATCCTATGTCACTAGTCTCCCGTCCTTTATTAAGGATACAATATATCTATTACAGATTATTGATGACCTGCGTATACCAGAGGAACATATCCTTGTCACCATTGACATGGAGGCCCTATATAGTTCGCTACCCCATGATAGGGGATTAGCCGCTATCAGATGTGTTAAATCAACAGGGGCAACAGGAAAGGGCCTTTAATGATTTCATAAGTTTGTTTTAGAATATATCCTTCATTACAACACATTCGCATTTAATGGTTCCCACTACCTCCAGGTGCAGGGAGTGGCAATGGGGACATGCTGTGCCCCATCGTACACCAACCTGTACCTGGGGGAGTGGGAACATATGTTCATGGCCAATGAGGCTATGTTGATGTATACTGACCACATTTGTATGTGGTACAGATACAATCGACAATATTTTTGTTGTTTTGGGGGAGCCCGGTGGACTTGTGAATAGTGAAACTTTTCAGATGAAGTCACCTTTAAAATAGAAGCTGCAGCTCTAAAAACTAGACTCATGGAAAGAGGATATACAAATACTTGTTTACAAAAAGCCTATAGACGTGCAGTAGTGCAAACAAGACAGGACCTCTTGTACAAGAAAAAAAAGCAAAGGAATCGAATGATTCTACTCAGATCATTCTAAAATTTTCTAAATAACACCATAAGATTAGAAAAATAATAAAAACATACTGGCTCTTACTGTCTATGGACTCTTCTTTAGGAAAATATGTATCTTCCATCCCATCAATAACATTCAGGAGAGCAAATTTTATTAGGGATAGAAATATTAGGAGTGAATTCAAGGGGGGGGGGGGGTCTTCCCATGATTAATGCATACATAGGGGCACCTATATTTGTGGGTCCTGCCATTATTGTGCACAGACCCTCTTCTTAGATTACCAAATGGCAAAGCATACAAACCTCAACACTATGCCACTATGGGGGAAAATTTCCAAAAATTAGATTTGTTATTGTCACGGTCTGGGTCAGGTTCAGAGACCAGTTGCTATAGCAGTGTAAGGCTTACCTAAAACCAGCAGGATAGGTACATAGGCAGGTCACCCTGGGAAATCACGCAGGCTCACCTGAGGTGCGGGGTCTAAGCATTAACCGGTTTTCCCCAGAGCTCCTAATGGTGGAGATGGATTTGGCTGCGTGTCAATACCAGGTCGCAGATCTCAGGATCACCCCACCAGGGAATGAGCAAGCTGGTAACCGATAGCGGATCAAACAGATTAGGGATAAGCAGAAGCAGAGTCAAACAAGCCAAGGGTCCGTCACAGATGGTAGTGGATGAGGATGAAACAAAATCGTAGTCAGGAACAAGCCAAAGGTCGGTAGCGGAGGTATAGATGGCAGCAGGAACAATAAGCGGGATATTGGCTGGTAAGGCACAATAATCTGACAACCAGGAAGTGCAGAGACATGGCTTTTATAGGAAGTTCATGGGAGGGGCAAGGAGTTCAAGGTTCAAGACAAAACAGGGCAAAGGCAGGATCATCCAAAGAATTGTCAAGGGAGCTGTCCAGCATTCCAGGTGGCTCAGTGAGAAGAAACACTGTCTCTCACTGCAGAAGGCCCAGGTTCGATTCCAGGCTCTGACAGTACTCCCCTCCTCACAGGATGTCCCCTGGACGTCTTAGGACCAGGCTTGTGGGGAAACCTCTGGTGGAATTCTCTTGTTAGTCTAGGAGCATGAACATTTTCCTCAGGCTCCCAAGAATTTTCCTCTATCCCATATCCTTCCCATTGGACCAGATATTGAAACTTTCCTCTAAACAGCCTAGAATCAAGAATCTTCTCCACCACATATTCTTCTTCGCTCTGTACCTCAACAGGTGGAGGAGGTGGAATAATTCTTCCAGAGAAAGGATTTTCATGAAATGGTTTGAAAAGCGATACATGAAAAACCGGGGGAATCTTCATACTGTCAGGAAGTTTTAAGCGAAAGGTAACTGGGTTGATCTGAGCAGAAATCTGAAAAGGACCAACAAACTTTTGACCCAACTTAGCAGATGGCACATGCACCTTCAAATTCTTTGTTGATAACCAAACTTTGTCACCCACATGAAACGTAGGACGTGCTCTCCGGTGTCTGTCAGCAGCCTTTTTGTAATATTCCTGAGCTTCCCTCAAAGTCTCGATCAATTTCTCCTGAATCTCCTGCAATGTAGTTAGTCTGTTGGTAACAGCAGGAATTGGAGTTGTGATAGGGAGATCAGGAATAAAAACTGGATGATAACCGGTGTTTAAGTAAAAGGGACTTTGAGAGGTGGAACTATGTTTAGAATTGTTGTATGCAAACTCTGCAGTGGAAAGAAAGTCCACCTAGTCATCCTGAAGATAAGTGACAAAGCATCGAAGATACTGTTCCATTGTTTGATTAGTTCTCTCAGTCTGACCATTAGACTAGGGATGAAAAGCAGAGGACAGATTGATTGTAACACCCAAGGCCGAGCAAAAGCTTTTCCAAAATTTCAAAGTAAACTGCACACCTCTGTCAGACACCACATCATCAGGGATTCCATGCAGTTTAAATACTTCTCAAACCATCAGTTCTGCAGTCTGTTCAGCAGTGGGAACCCCCTTCACTGGAACAAAATGGGCCATTTTTGTGAGACGGTCAACCACCACCAAAATGGTGGTCATTCCTTTTGAGGGAGGTAAATCCACCACAAAATCCATAGAAATAGACACCCATGGTCTCGATGGAACAGGGAGTGGCTGAAGCAACCCCAAAGGAGAGGCTCGGGGAGTTTTATTGCGTGCACAGGTCAAGCATGATGCCACATAGTGTTTGACATCCTTCTTGTACCCCGGCCACCAAAAGGAACGTGACAACAGTTCTTCAGTCTTAGTAACTCCAAAATGCCCAGCAAGTTTGGAATCATGAACCAACGTGAGAGCTTCCACCCGAACAGACTCGGGTACATAAAGATGATGTCCTTAAATCCAAAAGCCATTTTTGTACACCAGGTTCATGTCCCTAGGAGGATCATTGAGAAGTGGGTCATTCTCATACCCCTCTTTGAGAAGACTCAAGAATGTCTTTGCACTTGTGGCCCCTAGGAAGTTCTTTTGTGTTAGGATAGAACATTCAGAGTTGCCCTCCAGGGAAGGCTCAGACAGCATCCTGGATAAGGAATCGGCCTTACCATTCCTCGATCCCGGTCGATATGATATAATAAAATTAAATCTGGAAAAGAATAGAGACCAGCGAGCTTGTCTGGAAGACAATCTCTTGGCCGAGCGAATAAATACCAGATTTTTATGGTCAGTGAGAACAGTTACAGGATGATTAGCCCCTTCTAGCAGATGCCTCCATTCAGAAAAGGCTTCCTTAATTGCCAGTAGCTCTTTATTCCCAATGTCATAATTTCTTTCGGCTGAGGACATCAAACGGGAAAAGAAAGCACAAGGATGAAGCTGCATTTTTTCACCACTTCGCTGAGACAGGATCGCTCCCACGGCAGAATTGGAGGCATCCACTTCCACTATAAAGGGTAGTTCAGGATCCGGATGTACCAAAATTGGTGCAGAAGTGAAAAGAGTTTTCAGTTTTTCAAACGCAGCTTGTGCCTCAGAGGTCCACACGAAGGGTACCCCTTTCTTTGTAAGTTGTGTGATTGGAGCTATCACTTTAGAAAAGTTTCTTATAAATTTTCTGTAAAAGTTGGCAAACCCGACGAAACGTTGAATTTCCTTAACATTTCCAGGTGCTGACCAATCTACCACTGCTTTGATTTTCTCGGGATCCATGCTCACGCCCTCTGGAGAGATGATATAGCCTAAGAACTGGATCTGGGTCTGTTCAAACTCACATTTCTCCAATTTAATGTAAAGTCTATTTTTCCTTAATCTTTCAAAAACTGTGCAAACATGTTTGCGGTGCTCTTCCCAATTGTCCGAAAAGATAAGGATATCATCCAGATAGGCAATTACAAATTGGTCAAACAGATCACAAAAAACATTGTTGATAAAATGTTGAAACGTTGCAGGGGCGTTGCAAAGTCCAAACGGCATCACTAAGGATTCGAAATGCCCATACCTAGTTCTGAAGGCAGTCTTCCATTCATCTCCTTGACGAATACGGACAAGGCTATATGCCCCTCGTAGATCAAGCTTGGTAAAGATCTTGGCAGAACGAAGTCTTTCCAACATTTCGGAGATCAAGGGTAATGGATAGCGGTTCTCAATAGTGATTTTATTCATGTCTCTGTAGTCAATGCATGGACGCAAGGTGGAGTCTCTTTTTTCAACAAAGAACAGGGCTGCCCCCGCCGGAGAAGTGGAGTGTCTAATAAAGCCCTTCTCCAAATTCTCATCGATCCACACCCTGAGTACTTTTAATTCAGGTTCCGACAGATTGAAAAGGCGGCCAAAAGGTATTTCTGCCCCTGGGAGCAGCTCAATGGGGCAATCATATGGGCGATGAGGGGGTAATAGATCCGCATTCTTCTTGTCACAGACATCCCGGAACTCATGGTAATGTGTGGGCAAATTGTCGTATGACTAGATAGCCGCTATATCACTTTGCGCTTCCTTGGTCGGTAATGAACTTGGTCGGCAAGGTTTTTTGCAATGTTTTTCACAGTGGGGGGACGTGAAATCTATAGTCCATGCTCCCCAGTTGATGGAAGGATTGTGAGTGGAGAACCAAGAAATGCCCAGGATGATGGGAAACTTCGGTGACGTAATCAGCTGAAAGCTGATGGCCTCACAATGGTCAGCCTCAAACAACAGTTTCAGGGGGACCCTTTTATGGGTAACAGGTCCTGAAGATAAGGGTGATCCATCAACTGTCTCCATATCAATAGGGGTAAATGTATTTCTGGCTTGAATATTATGGTTGTGAGCGAACTCTATATCCATAAAGTTCCCCCCAGCCCCGGAGTCCAGCATAGCTGAACAGGAAATGTCACGGCCCTCCGATACCAGTTTAATGGGGATAAAAAAATGAGAAAGCAGGGGGTTCACTTTATTCTCTTCAGGAATCAGTGGGGAGACAGACTGGCTTATAGAGTTTATTTGTTCAGGCGCAATCACATCAGTCACAGCAATTGTTCTTCTAACCTTGTTAGGACAATTAATTGCATAATGACCAGAATACCCACAATATAGACATACGTTCTCTGAACGTCTTCTCTCTTTCTCCTGAATGGAAATGGATCTCTTGATAGCATCAACCTGCATAGGCTCAGGAGTGTTAGAACCCAGAGAGACTCTTGAATCCTGCTGAACAAATGGACTAGCAGAGAGATGCATACCCCTATTACCTCCAAACATTCCCAACTTCTCCTTCCTCCTTTCTGTAAGCCTTTGATCGATTCGGATACACAATTGGATAAATTCCTCAAGATCATTAGGAATATCTACTCTGGCAAGCTCATCCTTTACCTGTTCAGAAAGCCCTTGGCAGAACTGGCTCTTTTGTGCTGCAGGGTTCCAAGTGGTATCTGCCATCCAACTTCTGAATTTGGCTGTATATTCAGTGACCGAGCGTCTACCCTGCCGCAGACTATGCAATTTTGCTTCGGCAGTAGCACAACGGTTGGGATCATCAAAAACCTGATTCATCGCAGTCAAAAAGGTATCAAAATCATTCAACATGCCATGGTTTTGCTCTATATAAGGGGAGGCCCAAGCTAGAGCTTCCCCAGTCAGAAGCCCAATAATAAACATTACCTTCTTTTTCTCTGAAGGAAACGCAGCAGGGTACATTTGGAAATATACACGACATTGATTAAGGAAACCCCTGTAGTGGCGGCGGTCTCCATTAAACTTAGACGGTTGGGGCTGGGGCATATGTGAGCTAGGATCGTCTCGGTTCAGCAGTTGTCTCTGCAGAGCCTGAATCTCTCCCTGTTGCCTATCCACAATGTTTTCTAGTTTGGCAACTTTCTCTTGATAGGTAACCCCGAATTCCTGCAGCTCAGCAATTTGCTGCCTAACGTTTGCCATAGCGGTCTCCATGTTTAGGCCAGATTATTCTGTCACGGTCTGGGTCAGGTTCAGAGACCAGTTGCTATAGCAGTGTAAGGCTTACCTTAAACCAGCAGGATAGGTACATAGGCAGGTCACCCTGGGAAATCACGCAGGCTCACCTGAGGTGCAGGGTCTAAGCATTAACCGGTTTTCACCAGAGCTACTAATGGTGGAGATGGATTTGGCTGCGTGTCAATACCAGGTCGCAGATCTCAGGATCACCCCACCAGGGAATGAGCAAACTGGTAAACGATAGCGGATCAAACAGATTAGGGATAAGCAGAAGCAGAGTCAAACAAGCCAAGGGTCCGTCACAGATGGTAGTGGATGAGGATGAAACAAAATCGTAGTCAGGAACAAGCCAAAGGTCGGTAGCGGAGGTATAGATGGCAGCAGGAACTATAAGCAGGATATTGGCTGGTAAGGCACAATAATCTGACAACCAGGAAGTGCAGACACATGGCTTTTATAGGAAGTTCATGGGAGGGGCAAGGAGTTCAAGGTTCAAGACAAAACAGGGAAAAGGCAGGATCATCCAAAGAATTGTCAAGGGAGCTGTCCAGCATTCCAGGTGGCTCAGTGAGAAGAAACACTGTCTCTCACTGCAGAAGGCCCAGGTTCGATTCCAGGCTCTGACAGTTATCTTATATCGAATGCAGCTCAACATAAGAGGTGATTGTAATAAATCACTATTACAGCGTGAACTAAAATGGATTTACACACTCGATGCTACCTCCCCGCCAAGGTTAAATGAGGCAGTTAATTTTAAGCCCTTCTGTAACATCCGTGTAAGATTTGAGTAGATAAGATGTGATCAGTAGCAATATATAATCATAACCACCCCACAAGCCAGAGTACTAGGTGTCATTCTAGACTCCAATCTGTCTTTCCAGCCCCGGATCTAATCGCTGACAAATTCATGCAGACTCCACCTCCGCAACATCTCCAAAATATGCACATTCCTAACTCCAGAAACTACAAAGCAACTCATTCACTCCCTTATCATATCACGACTTGACTACTGTAATTCACTCCTCGACGGCCTACCCCAACACAGGCTATCCCTGCTTCAGTCTATCCTGAATTCTGCGGCCAGACTCATCCACCTTACCAACCGCTCCATATCCGCCACCCCCCTCTGCCAATCCCTCCACTGGCTTCCGATTGCCCAAAGCATAAAATTCAAAACACTAACATTGATGTAGAAAGCTGTTCATAACACTGCCCCAAACTACATCACCAACCTGATATCCATCTACCACCCAAAACACACTCTCCGCTCCTCACAAGACTTCCTACCAGCTCCCTGGTCTCCTCCCCCCATGCCCGTCTCCAGGACTTCTCCAGGGCTTCCCCCATCCTCTGGAACTCACTACCCAAATCCAGCAGACTGTCACCTACCCTCCTCACGTTTAGGCTCACCCTGAAAACACATCTATTCAGAGAAGCCTACCCCGTCCTCACCTAACTGCTGATCTCCTCCGCTCTCCCCACCACTCCATCCCCCACAGCTATTTCCTCCTGTACCACTCTCCCCTCCCTCCTAGATTGTAAGCTCCAAGGAGCAGGGCCCTCGAACCCTTTGTGTATTTTATTGTATTGTTACTGTACTGTCTCATGTATTGTCTCCCATTGTAATGTACAGCGATGAGCAAACTGTTGGCGCTATATAAATGCTGTGTAATAATAATAATAAATAACCATAGTGCATTCACATGTGACATAATTGTACAGATTTGAGTAAATTAGGTGTAGATTCAGTCCTTGTCATTACAGATGTATATTCAGTCAGAGGTACTCAGACAGTGGTCATCAATTAGCATTTGCCTTCTGAAAAGCCCCACTTCCTGGATGTGACACCTTTTGTGTGTTAATAAGGTTGGCACCTTCTGGGAAAACCGGTATGGAGGAAATGACAGCAGACAGGGTGTCTGCCTGACATTGAAAGCTCTAAAGGTATATCCATACATCAAAAGGGGTATGCTTAATCTCTCATAAAAGCTAAAATATTAGTTGCAGAGAGACGAACATGCTCCCTTCTTGTAGGGCATTCTGTACGCTACATCTGCATATAAAAATCATATTTTTGGCTTAGGGAAAACGCCAGCAAAATGCAGGGAATGGTTAGGTGACGCTGGATTGCGACAGTCGAATGGTGTTTGGTACTGTCGCAATCGGGCTGATTCGCTGGTGTTAGAAATCCAATCCCCGACTTGGTGTCTCAAGCCAGTCTTGGCCCGACTGAACTTGGGCAGGTCAGCATCCAGAGCATCCTGTGGGCGGGTGCAGGAGCAGCCCCCCATGGTCGATTGGCTGAGGACTCATGTCTCGCCTACGTCCATATCCCCATAAAAGGAGTACCTGGACGCTGGGACATTTGTGATTCGTATGGATCTCGTCAATCGACTAACGGATTGCTGACTTTTCTGACTTACTCCAGTCGCAGGGTGAAGTTTTATTCTGTCATTCATTCCCTTTTATTTTATAGTAATTAGTAATTTGTGTGTCTTCTTGTATTTTTTGTATTTCTGTAACTTTTTATATTTTGTACATATTTTATGCACTGCCCACTTCGGGAAATTAAATCTTAAAATAATTAGTGACTTCTGTGTATTTAAGCATGTGCTCATATCTTTGGAGAGATTGGATTGGAGAGATTAGATTGGATTAGATTAAATCGTATTGTATTTTGCCTTTAAATGCTCGGTCAAGCTCATTGCCAATCTGTATGCAATTGTACTGTTTGTGGGCAGATTGCGTACAGATTGTAAAAGGTAACAGATCGGCCAGACGGAGATCTGTGTGTGTGTGGGGTGTCCCAGCAGACCGTTCTGCGGAAAAACTGTTGGGGTGGTGGCAGGCTACCTCTTGTGGTGTGTCTGGTGCGGGGGGGGGGGGGGGTGGACAGTGGAAGGGTGATTAACACCGGGGTTCAGGCTGTAGGTAGCTGGAGGGACTCTAGAAGGGTGTGTAATTACTAAGCTGGTCCTCAACTCTAATCAGTGCATCAGATTGTATGTAAGCTTTGTATCTGCCAGTGTGTGGTCGACCAGCTAGATTGGAGTCTCCATCTGGTGGTGGCCAAAGGTAGTGCGGGCTGTGAAAGTGTGTCACGGCTGATCTTATATACGGTTATTTGTATTCAAGTGTAAGTCCCTTTATCCCCTCTTTACTCCCCTGTCACGGCCGCACGTGTGCGCCCTCGGTTAGCTAGTCACTGTGGGCGTGGCGTGTGGGGGATCCGTGACACCTTCTTGGAGGGCTTTGTGTCGGGAGGTATGGAAAAATTAAGTTTTTAGAATATACTATCAAAACTGGTAATAACGCCCTATATTTGTGATTTGCAGGGTCTGTTTCTGTATCTGCAAAGGTTAGTAACCCACCCGGGGTGTTTTCTTACTGTCCCACCAACATTTGTTTCTGCTACCTCTATAATCATTCTGGAAATTTGTGTCCCTATTGTACATTGTTATGTATTAATGTGATGCTAATTGTATAATAAGAATTATTAAGGTATTATGTCTTTTTGCCACTGGGAGTCTCCACTTGTGGTCCATTCTGATGGGCTTCGCACGCACAGGCCGTCGCCTGTACCTTTGGGCTGCGGGCGGGGGCTTCTTTTGGGCTGCACCGTGGGATGCAGGGTGGCGTCTGCATGTCGGGCGTCCAGGGGATTGCTTGCCAGCACTGAATGGTATGGAAAGCCTGAGGGGCTTTTCTACCCTCTGCCCCTCATCTCTTACACACTCCGGTGACCTGCACAGGTGTTATGGATCACCATATTAGCGTCACTATATACATGGACACTATTTTAGCCGGTCTATGCAGTCTTTCAAAGTAGGCGCGTTAGATGCTTGCTTATTTACTGGCACCATACACCAAGGTAAGAATGGAGTACACTCTCCCTCCCTCCTGTCTTTCGGTCAATCATTGCGTTTGGGAAGAGCTTTTTAGCCTTTTGTTTATTCATGTAGAAAATCTCTCTTTTTCTTTCACGTATATAAATATGTCTTTGACATATGGTTATTCTTTGTTATACAGTATCTCCCAGAAATGAGTCCACCCCTAAACATTTTTGTAAATATTTTATTCTTTTTCATGTGACAACACTGAATAAATTACACTTTGCTACAATGTGGCGTAGTGAGTGTACAGCTTGTATAACAGTGTAAATTTGCGGTCCCCTCAAAATAACTCAACACACAGCCATTAATGTCTAAACTGCTGGCAAAAAAAGTGAGTACACCCCTAAGTGAAAATGTACAAATTGGGCCCAAAGTGTCAATATTTTGTGTTGCCACCATTACTTTCCAGCACTACCTTAACCCTCTTGGGCATGGAGTTCACCAGAGCTTCACAGGTTGCCACTGGAGTCCTCTTCCACTCCTCCATGTCAAGATCACGGAGCTGGTGGATGTTAGAGGCCTTGTACTCCTCCACCTTCCATTTGAGGATGCCCCACAGATGCTCAATAGGGTTTTGGTCTGGAGACATGCTTGGCCAGTCTATCACTTTTACCCTCAGCTTATTTAGCAAGTCAGTGGTCGTCTTGGAGGTGTGTTTGGGGTTGTTATGTTGGAATACTGCCTTGCGGCTCAGTCTCCAAAGGGAGGGGTTCATGCTCTGCTTCAGTATGTCATAGTTAGAGATGAGCGAATCGAACTTGGCGAAGTGGAATTCGTTTCGAATATTAGGAAAAATTCGATTCGCACCGAATCCGAATTTTAGCAAACTTCGGATGCACGAATCGAATTTTTCCCGATCAGCCGGCAAAAAGTGTCACTGCAGAGAGCTCCGCTATTTCTGACAGTTCTCTGACAGTTCCTTCACATTTACAGTGGTTGAAACATTGTATCTATTTGTTTCCATTTAGGATACAGATGTTTTTATTCGGAAATAAATAGATACAATGTTTCAACCGCTGTAAATGTGAAGGAACTGTCAGAGAACTGTCAGAAATAGCGGAGCTCTCTGCAGATACACTTTTTGATGTACTGGAATTCTTCTTCTTTTCATTCTTCTTCTTTTCATTCTTCTTTTCATTCTTCTTCTTCTTCTTTTCATTCTTCTTCTCATTCCTCTTCTTCTTCTGTTCGTTCTTCTTCTTCTTCTGTTCATTCTTCTTTTCATTCTTCTTCTTCTTCTTTTCATTCTTCTCCTTCTTCTTTTCATTCTTCTCCTTCTTCTTTTCATTCTTCTTCTTCTTCTTCTTTTCATTCTTCTTCTTCTTTTCATTCTTCTTCTTTTCATTCTTCTTCTTCTTTTCATTCTTCTTTTCATTCTTCTTCTCATTCTTCTTTTCATTCTTCTTCTTTTCATTCTTCTTTTCATTCTTCTTCTGTTCATTCTTCTTCTTCTTCTGTTCATTCTTCTTTTCATTCTTCTTCTTCTTCTGTTCATTCTTCTTCTTCTTCCGTTCATTCTTCTTCTTCTTATTTTCATTCTTCTTCTTCTTCTTCTTCTGTTCATTCTTCTTCTTCTTCTGTTCATTCTTCTTCTTCTTCTGTTCATTCTTCTTTTCATTCTTCTTCTTCTTCTTCTTCTGTTCATTCTTCTTCTTATTTTCATTCTTCTTTTCATTCTTTTCATTCTTCTTCTCATTCTTCTTTTCATTCTTCTTCTCATTCTTCTTTTCATTCTTCTTTTCATTCTTCTTCTCATTCTTCTTCTTCTTCTTTTCATTCTTCTTCTTCTTATTTTCATTCTTCTTTTCATTCTTCTTTTCATTCTTCTTCTTCTGTTCATTCTTCTTCTTTTCATTCTTCTTTTCATTCTTCTTTTCATTCTTCTTCTTTTCATTCTTCTTTTCATTCTTCTTCTTTTCATTCTTCTTCTTCTTCTTTTCATTCTTCTTCTTTTCATTCTTCTTTTCATTCTTCTTCTCATTCTTCTTTTCATTCTTCTTTTCATTCTTCTTCTTCTTCTTTTCATTCTTCTTCTTCTTATTTTCATTCTTCTTTTCATTCTTCTTCTTCTGTTCATTCTTCTTCTTCTTCTTTTCATTCTTCTTTTCATTCTTCTTTTCATTCTTCTTCTTTTCATTCTTCTTCTTTTCATTCTTCTTCTTCTTCTTTTCATTCTTCTTCTTCTTTTCATTCTTCTTTTCATTCTACTTTTCATTCTTCTTCTTTTCATTCTTCTTTTCATTCTTCTTCTCATTCTTCTTCTTCTTTTCATTCTTCTTCTTTTCATTCTTCTTTTCATTCTTCTTTTCATTCTTCTTCTTTTCATTCTTCTTTTCATTCTTCTTCTTCTTTTCATTCTTCTTTTCATTCTTCTTCTTCTTCTGTTCATTCTTCTTCTTCTTCTGTTCATTCTTCTTCTTCTTTTCATTCTTCTGTTCATTCTTCTTCTGTTCATTCTTCTTCTTCTTATTTTCATTCTTCTTTTCATTCTTCTTCTTCTGTTCATTCTTCTTCTTTTCATTCTTCTTTTCATTCTTCTTTTCATTCTTCTTTTCATTCTTCTTCTTCTTCTGTTCATTCTTCTGTTCATTCTTCTTTTCATTCTTCTTTTCATTCTTCTTCTTCTTCTTCTGTTCATTCTTCTTCTTCTGTTCATTCTTCTTCTTCTTCTTTTCATTCTTCTTTTCATTCTTCTTCTTCTTCTTTTCATTCTTCTTCTTCTTTTCATTCTTCTTTTCATTCTTCTTTTCATTCTTCTTTTTTTCATTCTTCTTCTTCTTTTCATTTTTCTTTTCATTCTTCTTCTTTTCATTCTTTTCATTCTTCTTCTTCTTTTCATTCTTCTTCTTCTTTTCATTCTTCTTTTCATTCTTCTTCTTCTTTTCATTCTTCTTCTTCTTCTTTTCATTCTTCTTTTCATTCTTCTCATTCTTCTCATTCTTCTTCTCATTCTTATTCTTCTTCTTTTCATTCTTCTTTTCATTCTTCTTCTTTTCATTCTTCTTCTTTTCATTCTTCTTTTCATTCTTCTTCTTCTTCTTTTCATTCTTCTTCTTCTTTTCATTCTTCTTCTTTTCATTCTTCTTTTCATTCTTCTTCTTTTCATTCTTCTTCTTTTCATTCTTCTTCTTCTTTTCATTCTTCTTCTTCTTCTTTTCATTCTTCTTCTTCTTTTCATTCTTTTCATTCTTCTTTTCATTCTTCTTCTTCTTTTCATTCTTCTTCTTCTTTTCATTCTTTTCATTCTTCTTTTCATTCTTCTTCTTCTTTTCATTCTTCTTCTCATTCTTCTTTTCATTCTTCTTCTTTTCATTCTTCTTCTTTTCATTCTTCTTTTCATTCTTCTTCTTCTTCTTCTTTTCATTCTTCTTTTCATTCTTCTTCTTTTCATTCTTCTTCTTCTTTTCATTCTTCTTCTTTTCATTCTTCTTCTTTTCATTCTTCTTCTTCTTTTCATTCTTCTTCTTTTCATTCTTCTTTTCATTCTTCTTCTTCTTTTCATTCTTCTTTTCATTCTTCTTCTTCTTCTTCTTTTCATTCTTCTTTTCATTCTTCTTCTTCTTTTCATTCTTCTTTTCATTCTTCTTCTTCTTTTCATTCTTCTTTTCATTCTTCTTCTTCTTTTCATTCTTCTTTTCATTCTTCTTCTTCTTCTTTTCATTCTTCTTCTTCTTCTTTTCATTCTTCTTCTTCTTCTTTTCATTCTTCTTTTCATTCTTTTCATTCTTCTTCTTCTTTTCATTCTTCTTTTCATTCTTCTTCTTCTGTTCATTCTTCTTCTTCTTCTGTTCATTCTTCTTCTTCTTTTCATTCTTCTGTTCATTCTTCTTCTTCTTCTGTTCATTCTTCTTATTTTCATTCTTCTTTTCATTCTTCTTCTTCTGTTCATTCTTCTTCTTATTTTCATTCTTCTTTTCATTCTTCTTCTTTTCATTCTTCTTTTCATTCTTCTTCTTCTTTTCATTCTTCTTCTTCTTCTGTTCATTCTTCTTCTTCTTTTCATTCTTCTTTTCATTCTTCTTTTTCTTTTCATTCTTCTTCTCATTCTTCTTCTTCTTCTTTTCATTCTTCTTCTTTTCATTCTTCTTTTCATTCTTCTTCTTCTTCTTTTCATTCTTCTTTTCATTCTTCTTTTCATTCTTCTTTTCATTCTTCTTCTTCTTCTGTTCATTCTTCTTCTTCTGTTCATTCTTCTTCTTCTTTTCATTCTTTTCATTCTTCTTCTTCTTTTCATTCTTCTTTTCATTCTTCTTCTTTTCATTCTTCTTTTCATTCTTCTTCTTTTCATTCTTCTTTTCATTCTTCTTCTTTTCATTCTTCTTCTTCTTTTCATTCTTCTTTTCATTCTTCTTCTTTTCATTCTTCTTTTCATTCTTCTTCTTCTTTTCATTCTTCTTCTTCTTTTCATTCTTCTTCTTTTCATTCTTCTTTTCATTCTTCTTCTCATTCTTCTTCTCATTCTTATTCTTCTTCTTTTCATTCTTCTTCTTTTCATTCTTCTTCTTTTCATTCTTCTTCTCATTCTTCTTTTCATTCTTCTTCTTCTTTTCATTCTTCTTTTCATTCTTCTTTTCATTCTTCTTCTTCTTTTCATTCTTCTTCTTCTTCTTCTTCTTCTGTTCATTCTTCTTCTGTTCATTCTTCTTCTTCTTATTTTCATTCTTCTTCTTTTCATTCTTCTTCTTATTTTCATTCTTCTTTTCATTCTTCTTCTTTTCATTCTTCTTCTTCTTTTCATTCTTCTTCTTTTCATTCTTTTCATTCTTCTTTTCATTCTTCTTCTTTTCATTCTTCTTCTTATTTTCATTCTTCTTTTCATTCTTCTTTTCATTCTTCTTTTCATTCTTCTTCTTCTTTTCATTCTTCTTCTTCTTTTCATTCTTCTTATCATTCTTCTTTTCATTCTTCTTCTTTTCATTCTTCTTTTCATTCTTCTTCTTCTTCTTCTTCTTCTTTTCATTCTTCTTTTCATTCTTCTTTTCATTCTTCTTCTTCTTTTCATTCTTCTTCTTCTTTTCATTCTTCTTTTCATTCTTCTTCTTCTTCTTCTTCTTCTTTTCATTCTTCTTCTTCTTCTTCTTTTCATTCTTCTTCTTCTTTTCATTCTTCTTCTTCTTCTTTTCATTCTTCTTTTCATTCTTCTTCTTCTTCTTTTCATTCTTCTTCTCATTCTTCTTCTTCTTCTTTTCATTCTTCTTCTTCTTCTTCTTTTCATTCTTCTTCTTCTTCTCATTCTTCTTCTTTTCATTCTTCTTCTTCTTCTTCTTCTTTTCATTCTTCTTCTTCTTTTCATTCTTCTTCTTCTTCTTTTCATTCTTCTTCTTCTTCTTTTCATTCTTCTTCTTCTCATTCTTCTTTTCATTCTTCTTCTTCTCATTCTTCTTTTCATTCTTCTTTTCATTCTTCTTCTTCTTCTTTTCATTCTTCTCATTCTTCTTTTCATTCTTTTTCTTCTTTTCATTCTTCTTCTTCTTTTCATTCTTCTTCTTCTTTTCATTCTTCTTTTCATTCTTCTCATTCTTCTTTTCATTCTTCTTCTTTTTTTCATTCTTCTTTTCATTCTTCTTCTCATTCTTCTTCTTCTTCTTTTCATTCTTTTTCTTCTTCTTTTCATTCTTCTTCTTTTCATTCTTCTTTTCATTCTTCTTCTTCTTTTCATTCTTCTTCTTCTTCTTTTCATTCTTCTTTTCATTCTTCTTTTCATTCTTCTTTTCATTCTTCTTCTTCTTCTTTTCATTCTTCTTTTCATTCTTCTTCTTCTTTTCATTCTTCTTCTTTTCATTCTTCTTTTCATTCTTCTTTTCATTCTTCTTTTCATTCTTCTTCTTCTTCTTTTCATTCTTCTTCTTCTTTTCATTCTTCTTCTTCTTCTTTTCATTCTTCTTCTTTTCATTCTTCTTCTTTTCATTCTTCTTTTCATTCTTCTTCTTCTTCTTTTCATTCTTCTTCTTCTTCTTTTCATTCTTCTTTTCCTTCTTCTTTTCATTCTTTTTCTTCTTTTCATTCTTCTTCTTCTTTTCATTCTTCTTTTCATTCTTCTTCTTCTTCTTCTTCTTTTCATTCTTCTTTTCATTCTTCTTCTTCTTTTCGTTCTTCTTCTTCTTCTTTTCATTCTTCTTTTCATTCTTCTCATTCTTCTTTTCATTCTTCTTTTCATTCTTCTTCTTCTTTTCATTCTTCTTCTTTTCATTCTTCTTTTCATTCTTCTTCTTCTTTTCATTCTTCTTTTCATTCTTCTTCTTCTTCTGTTCATTCTTCTTCTTCTTCTGTTCATTCTTCTTCTTCTTTTCATTCTTCTGTTCATTCTTCTTCTTCTTCTGTTCATTCTTCTTCTTCTTATTTTCATTCTTCTTTTCATTCTTCTTCTTCTGTTCATTCTTCTTCTTTTCATTCTTCTTTTCATTCTTCTTTTCATTCTTCTTTTCATTCTTCTTTTCATTCTTCTTCTTCTTCTGTTCATTCTTCTTTTCATTCTTCTTTTCATTCTTCTTCTTCTTCTTCTGTTCATTCTTCTTCTTCTGTTCATTCTTCTTCTTCTTCTTTTCATTCTTCTTTTCATTCTTCTTCTTCTTCTTTTCATTCTTCTTCTTCTTTTCATTCTTCTTTTCATTCTTCTTTTCATTCTTCTTTTTTTCATTCTTCTTCTTCTTTTCATTTTTCTTTTCATTCTTCTTCTTTTCATTCTTTTCATTCTTCTTCTTCTTTTCATTCTTCTTCTTCTTTTCATTCTTCTTTTCATTCTTCTTCTTCTTTTCATTCTTCTTTTCATTCTTCTTCTTCTTTTCATTCTTCTTCTTCTTCTTTTCATTCTTCTTTTCATTCTTCTCATTCTTCTCATTCTTCTTCTCATTCTTATTCTTCTTCTTTTCATTCTTCTTTTCATTCTTCTTCTTTTCATTCTTCTTCTTTTCATTCTTCTTTTCATTCTTCTTCTTCTTCTTTTCATTCTTCTTCTTCTTTTCATTCTTCTTCTTTTCATTCTTCTTTTCATTCTTCTTCTTTTCATTCTTCTTCTTTTCATTCTTCTTCTTCTTTTCATTCTTCTTCTTCTTCTTTTCATTCTTCTTCTTCTTTTCATTCTTTTCATTCTTCTTTTCATTCTTCTTCTTCTTTTCATTCTTCTTCTTCTTTTCATTCTTTTCATTCTTCTTTTCATTCTTCTTCTTCTTTTCATTCTTCTTCTCATTCTTCTTTTCATTCTTCTTCTTTTCATTCTTCTTCTTTTCATTCTTCTTTTCATTCTTCTTCTTCTTCTTCTTTTCATTCTTCTTTTCATTCTTCTTCTTTTCATTCTTCTTCTTTTCATTCTTCTTCTTTTCATTCTTCTTCTTCTTTTCATTCTTCTTCTTTTCATTCTTCTTCTCATTCTTCTTTTCATTCTTCTTCTTCTTTTCATTCTTCTTTTCATTCTTCTTCTTCTTCTTCTTTTCATTCTTCTTTTCATTCTTCTTCTTCTTTTCATTCTTCTTTTCATTCTTCTTCTTCTTTTCATTCTTCTTTTCATTCTTCTTCTTCTTTTCATTCTTCTTTTCATTCTTCTTCTTCTTCTTTTCATTCTTCTTCTTCTTTTCATTCTTCTTTTCATTCTTTTCATTCTTCTTCTTCTTTTCATTCTTCTTTTCATTCTTCTTCTTCTGTTCATTCTTCTTCTTCTTCTGTTCATTCTTCTTCTTCTTTTCATTCTTCTGTTCATTCTTCTTCTTCTTCTGTTCATTCTTCTTATTTTCATTCTTCTTTTCATTCTTCTTCTTCTGTTCATTCTTCTTCTTCTTATTTTCATTCTTCTTTTCATTCTTCTTCTTTTCATTCTTCTTTTCATTCTTCTTCTTCTTTTCATTCTTCTTCTTCTTCTGTTCATTCTTCTTCTTCTTTTCATTCTTCTTTTCATTCTTCTTTTTCTTTTCATTCTTCTTCTCATTCTTCTTCTTCTTCTTTTCATTCTTCTTCTTTTCATTCTTCTTTTCATTCTTCTTCTTCTTTTCATTCTTCTTTTCATTCTTCTTTTCATTCTTCTTTTCATTCTTCTTCTTCTTCTGTTCATTCTTCTTCTTCTGTTCATTCTTCTTCTTCTTTTCATTCTTTTCATTCTTCTTCTTCTTTTCATTCTTCTTTTCATTCTTCTTCTTTTCATTCTTCTTTTCATTCTTCTTCTTTTCATTCTTCTTCTTCTTTTCATTCTTCTTTTCATTCTTCTTCTTTTCATTCTTCTTTTCATTCTTCTTCTTCTTTTCATTCTTCTTCTTCTTTTCATTCTTCTTCTTTTCATTCTTCTTTTCATTCTTCTTCTCATTCTTCTTCTCATTCTTATTCTTCTTCTTTTCATTCTTCTTCTTTTCATTCTTCTTCTTTTCATTCTTCTTCTCATTCTTCTTTTCATTCTTCTTCTTCTTTTCATTCTTCTTTTCATTCTTCTTTTCATTCTTCTTCTTCTTTTCATTCTTCTTCTTCTTCTTCTTCTTCTGTTCATTCTTCTTCTGTTCATTCTTCTTCTTCTTATTTTCATTCTTCTTCTTTTCATTCTTCTTCTTATTTTCATTCTTCTTTTCATTCTTCTTCTTTTCATTCTTCTTCTTCTTTTCATTCTTCTTCTTTTCATTCTTTTCATTCTTCTTTTCATTCTTCTTCTTTTCATTCTTCTTCTTATTTTCATTCTTCTTTTCATTCTTCTTTTCATTCTTCTTCTTCTTTTCATTCTTCTTCTTCTTTTCATTCTTCTTATCATTCTTCTTTTCATTCTTCTTCTTTTCATTCTTCTTTTCATTCTTCTTCTTCTTCTTCTTCTTCTTTTCATTCTTCTTTTCATTCTTCTTTTCATTCTTCTTCTTCTTTTCATTCTTCTTCTTCTTTTCATTCTTCTTTTCATTCTTCTTCTTCTTTTCATTCTTCTTCTTCTTCTTCTTTTCATTCTTCTTCTTCTTTTCATTCTTCTTCTTCTTCTTTTCATTCTTCTTTTCATTCTTCTTCTTCTTCTTTTCATTCTTCTTCTCATTCTTCTTCTTCTTCTTTTCATTCTTCTTCTTCTTCTTCTTTTCATTCTTCTTCTTCTTCTCATTCTTCTTCTTTTCATTCTTCTTCTTCTTCTTCTTCTTTTCATTCTTCTTCTTCTTTTCATTCTTCTTCTTCTTCTTTTCATTCTTCTTCTTCTTCTTTTCATTCTTCTTCTTCTCATTCTTCTTTTCATTCTTCTTCTTCTCATTCTTCTTTTCATTCTTCTTTTCATTCTTCTTCTTCTTCTTTTCATTCTTCTCATTCTTCTTTTCATTCTTCTTCTTCTTTTCATTCTTCTTCTTCTTTTCATTCTTCTTCTTCTTTTCATTCTTCTTTTCATTCTTCTCATTCTTCTTTTCATTCTTCTTCTTTTTTTCATTCTTCTTTTCATTCTTCTTCTCATTCTTCTTTTTCTTCTTTTCATTCTTTTTCTTCTTCTTTTCATTCTTCTTCTTTTCATTCTTCTTTTCATTCTTCTTCTTCTTTTCATTCTTCTTCTTCTTCTTTTCATTCTTCTTTTCATTCTTCTTTTCATTCTTCTTTTCATTCTTCTTCTTCTTCTTTTCATTCTTCTTTTCATTCTTCTTCTTCTTTTCATTCTTCTTCTTTTCATTCTTCTTTTCATTCTTCTTTTCATTCTTCTTTTCATTCTTCTTCTTCTTTTCATTCTTCTTCTTTTCATTCTTCTTTTCATTCTTCTTTTCATTCTTCTTCTTCTTCTTTTCATTCTTCTTCTTCTTTTCATTCTTCTTCTTCTTCTTTTCATTCTTCTTCTTTTCATTCTTCTTCTTTTCATTCTTCTTTTCATTCTTCTTCTTCTTCTTTTCATTCTTCTTCTTCTTCTTTTCATTCTTCTTTTCCTTCTTCTTTTCATTCTTTTTCTTCTTTTCATTCTTCTTCTTCTTTTCATTCTTCTTTTCATTCTTCTTCTTCTTCTTCTTCTTTTCATTCTTCTTTTCATTCTTCTTCTTCTTTTCGTTCTTCTTCTTCTTCTTTTCATTCTTCTTTTCATTCTTCTCATTCTTCTTTTCATTCTTCTTTTCATTCTTCTTCTCATTCTTCTTTTCATTCTTCTTCTACTTTTCATTCTTCTTCTTATTCTTCTTCTTCTTCTTTTCATTCTTCTTCTTTTCATTCTTCTTCTTCTTTTCATTCTTCTTCTTCTTCTTTTCATTCTTCTTTTCATTCTTCTTCTTCTTCTTCGTCGTGCCCCGTGACTGCCCAAATGAGTGAAGTGTGCGGTGATTCTAAGATCGACGGCACTCATCTGCATGTCATACTGACTGACAGTATTATTTCTCTTCCCCAGCAGACTCCAAGGGCATTTAAATTAAAGGTACAGTGTTCTGCACTAATATAAAGGCTCTCTGAAGCCTAGAAACCCTTTTAATAAGTTAAATTCGCAGTGAATAAATTCGCATCGAATCGAATTTCTCCCGCAAATTCGGCGAATCAGCCGAATCGAATTTTTGAATAATTCGCTCAGCTCTAGTCATAGTACATGTTGGCATTCATGGTTCCCTCAATGAACTGTAGTTCCTAGTGCGGCAGCACTCATGTAGCCCTAGACCATGACACTCCCACCACCATGCTTGACTGTAGGCAAGACACACTTGTCTTCGTACTCCTCACCTGGTTGCCGCCACACACGCTTGACATCATCTGAAACAAATCAGTTTATCTTGGTCTCATCAGACCACAGGAAATGGTTCCAGTAATCCATGTCCTTAGTCTACTTGTCTTCAGCAAACTGTTTGAGGCTTTTTTGTGCATCATCTTTAGAAGATGCTTCCTTCTGGGATGACAGCCACGCAGACCAAATTTGATGCAGTGTGCGGCGTAAGGTCTGAGCACTGAGAGGCTGACCCCCCACCCCTTCAACCTCTGCAGCAATGCTGGCAGCACTCATACGTCTATTTCCCAAAGACAACCTCTGAATATGATGCTGAGCACGTGCACTCAACTCCTTTGTTCGACCATAGCGAGGCCTGTTCTGAGTGGAACCTGTGCTGTTAAACTGCTGTATGGTCTTGGCCCCCGTGCTGCAGCTCAGTTTCAGGGTCTTGGCAATCTTCTTATAGCCTAGGCCATCATTACGTAGAGCAAGAATTCATTTTTTTCAGATCCTCAGAGGGCTCTTTGCCATGATGTGCCATGCTGAACTTCCGATAACACAAAATGTAACACACCTGCTCCCCATTCACACCTGGGACCTTGTAACACTAACGAGTCACATGACACCGGGGAGAGAAAATGGCTAATTGGGCCCAATGTGGACATTTTCCATTAGGGGTGTACTCACTTTTGTTGCCAGCGGTTTAGACATTAATGGCTGTGTGTTGAGTTATTTTGAGGGGACAGCATATTTACACTGTTATACAAGCTGTACACTCACTACTTTACATTGTAGCAAAGTTTCATTTATTCAGTGTTGTCACATGAAAAGATAGAATAAAATATTTACAAAAATGTGAGAGGTGGACTCACTTCTGTGAGATACTGTACATTAATTTTTTATTCATCACAGATCCTTTTGGGCTGGAAGAACAGGAGGGGTTATTGCACAGTGCATGAGGATTATTGTGCATGAGGGGGGAGTATTTTTCTTCTTTCCCCATTTATCTTCTTTTTCACATTTTGTGGTACAGGTGGTTTACCCCATCCTTCCCTTTCTCTTTTTTTTTCTCATACACACATATACAATCTTCTTCGATTTCTTTCTGCCATTTAGGTGATCTCTGTGTCCGTTACGTTTGTCCGCAATATGATTTGGAGACCCCTTTTCCACTTTCCACCAATGTGTAAGCTATTTTTTTGATGTGGCCATAACGTGTAAATACTACATATGTAATAAAACAGGACTCAGCGAGCACTTAATAATGGAAGCAGATGATACACTAAAAGGAACCATATACCTTCTAAAAAAACAAACAATTGTAGAAAGTGCAGCGCTAATAATAAGACTGGATGAATAACTGGTAATGTTATCCAAATCAAATGCTTAATAGTGACAAAACAAAGTGCTTAATGTCCAGATATAATGCTTAGTAAATAAACACCATATGGAATAATTATTATTCAAATCAATGAATAAATATTAATTAATAATGTCCAGATATATAATAAATAAAATAGAGACTGTCCCAATAAGTGTAAGTAATTCGGATATGAATTAATAAATCTTGTTAATCCAGTGGCATATAAAAAGATATTCCAGTGGCACACCCTTTTTGATAACGTATGAAACGCGTTAAGGAGGAGCCGCACGCCGTGACGTCACACCGCCGGACCTCCGTGATCCGACGGTGTGATGTCACGGCATGCGGCTCCTCCAGCTGCTCAGTGTATCAGGCAGCTTTATGCTGCATTTGCTCCTAACTGTCCGGGCAGGAGCTGGGAAACGGACAGGCAGGCCTAATTTCAATGTAACGCACAGGCTGACGACAACCACCACCCACAGACCGAAGTCCCTCAGGGCGCGGAGTCTAAGTCCCAGGCTGCCCTTCACCAGGGCCCCTGATGGTGGGGATGGACTTGCGCAGCCAGGAACCAGGTCGCGGCCCCCGAGGCACCCCAGCTGCGGTAATGGCCGCCGCCAATGGCGTGTAGCTAGTGGTAAAGACAATAGAGTAGTCAGACAGGCCGGGTCAACAACAACGAGACAAAAACGGTACAGGACAGCAGACGAGAATCACAGGTCACGAGCCAGGTTCAGCAACGGAGGGTCAGATCAAAGGAGAACACAAAGAATGGTCAGGTCACAAGCCGAGTCAGATTCCAGGAGAGTCACAAGAGTCAGAACAGAGTAACAGCGACACAAAGACACAAGTGCAAAGAGCATGTGCGGAACACAGGCTTATATGTCATCAGCCACACCCCTCTGGGGGATGGACCTCAGAGACCTGAAGGCATAAAAGATTCCCACCATGCTCTGCAGAAATCCAAGATGGATGCCAGCACATGGAGTAACATAACCTCTGGTAAAAAGGTAGGACCTTGGCACTAACCCGATGTTCCGATATTTTAATACTCATATCTTTGCACAATAAACATTGCATTACCAATTTCTACACTACAGGCACCCTTCTTTTTTGCTCTGTATCGAGCCATTCAATCTCCAGGAACCCAGGTGACTACCCCAGTGTTCAAAGGAGGGATATCCACACCAGGCAGTATTCCATCTCACCTAAAGGGGACCTCTGGCTGACTTCTAACCACCCCAGACTCCAGAGGAGAGATATCCCAACCAGGCTGTATTTCATCCCACCTTAAAAGGGGACCTTAGGCTGACTACAACATATTTATACACTGCGCATCCGGTGAGTGGGCATTTTTACCATACCCCGCACGTCACCGGAATATCTGTTTATATGCCACAGGATTAACAAGATTTATTCATTCATATCCAAATTACTTACACTTAATGGGACTGTCTCTATTTTATTTATTATATATCTGGACATTATTAATATTTATTCATTGATTTGAATATTAATTATTCCATATGGTGGTTACGTACTGACCACTTTATCTGGACATTAAGCACTTTGTTTTGTCACTATTAAGCACTTTATTTGGATAACATCCAGTTATTTATTAGCGCTGCACTACATGTAATGCATTCCTGTGTATCCTAATGATGTATGTTATTTCAGTTCAGACTATATTGTTTACACAAGTTACCCCTGAAAAAGGAGCCATAGTCTCCGAAACACATCGGCTTTTGATCTTTGTAAACATGTAAAACCCCCAAAAATTGTGATGTATTACGATTTTGTACGAACACATTGTAAAGGACAGTATTTTATTAGGGAAAAAACTTTTATGATGATATTGGAATAAAGAGTATTGTTCTTATATTGATGGGACTTTAAACACCATATATTAAGAGAGGAATTTTTGTATATTCTAAACGGTGCTGCATCATAAAAACGTAGAGAAATGCTGTTCTAAATTTACAAAGGAGAGCTGGATCTGACCAGGCAGCATGGTGTGAACACAATCTGCGGTATATAATGCTGTTTGCTAGTTATTATTATACAGGATTTATATAGCGCCAATAGTTTGCTCAGTGCTTTACAATATAACAGGAGACAATAAAGCAACAGTACAGAGCAATACAAGAGGGTTAGGAGGGCTCTGCTCCTTGGAGCTTACAATCTAAGAGGGAGGGGCTAGTGATATAAAAGGTAATAACTGTGGGGGATGGACTGGTAGGAGGAATAGAAGATTACATTATTAGCTGAGGGCAGGATAGGCTTCCCTGAAGAGAGAGGTTTTCAGAGGTCTCCTAAAAGTGAGCAGAATAAGCAATTGTCTGATAAATTGGGGTAGAGTTCCAGAGGATGGGGCAAGCTCTGAAGAAGTCCTGGAGATAAGCATGGGGGGAGGAGACAATGGAGCTAGAGAGCAGGAGGTCGTGCGAGCAGCAGAGAGTATGGTTTAGGTGATATTTGGAGACAAGATGGGTGATGTAATTTGGGGCAGAGTTATAAAAAGCTTTATATGTTATTGTTAATGTTTTTAATTTTATCCATTAGGCAATGGGAAGCCAGTGGAAGGATTGGCAGAGAGGGATGGCAGATACGGAACGGTTAGTAAGGTGGATGAGTCTGGTGGCAGCATTCATGATAGACTGAAGAGGGGATAGCCTGCGATGAGATAGGCCAATGAGGAGGGAGTTACAATAGTCAAGGCAAGAGATAATCAGGGAGTGAATAAGTTGCTTAGTAGTTTCAGAGGTAAAGAACGGGTGTATCTTGGAGATGTTGTGGAGGTGAAGTCTACAAGATTTGGATTTGGGGCTGTAAGGATAGATGGGAGTCTAGGATTACACCTAGTACCCTGGCATGAGGGGAGGGAGTGATTGTTGTATTATTGATCTTGATGGAGAAGTCAGGGGAGGGGGCACGGGCTAGAGGGAATAGTATGAGCTCAGTTTTGGAAAGATTTAGTTTGAGAAAGTGGAGTGACATCCACTCTGATATATCACTTAGTAAGTTAGTAATGCGAGAGGAGACTGAAGGGGTGAGGTGAGGGGTAGAAAGATAGATTTGTGTGTCATCAGCATAGAGATGGTACTTAAAGCCATAGGAGTTTATCAAGTGACCAAGGGAGGAGGTGTAGATGGAGAAGAGAAGGGGTCCAAGGACAGAATCTTGAGGGACCCCTACAAAAAGAGGGAATGCAGAGGAGGAGACAGAGTTATAGGTAATGATGAAGGAGCACTGCGATAGGTAGGAGGAGAACCAGGAGAGAGCAGAGTCTTGGAGGCCAAGAGAGTGGAGTTTTTTGAAGAGGAGGGGATGGTCAACAGTATCAAAAGCCACTGAGAGGTCAAGCAGTAAGAGTACGGAGTAGTGGCCATTGGTTTTAGCAGTTAGTAGATCATTAGTGAGTTTTAGTAGGGCAGTTTCAGTGGAATGTAGTGAGCGAAAGCCAGACTGTAAAGGGTCAAGGAGGTTGTCAGTGAGGCAGGCAATTGTAGACTAAGCGTTCTAGGAGTTTAGAGGTAAACGGGAGCAGGGAGATGGGTCTTAAGTTGTTCAGGTTGGTGGGGTTCAGCGAGGGTTTTTTAAGTATGGGAGTGATGTGTGCATGCTTTAGAGGGGAGGGGAAAGCACCGTTAGAGAGGGAGAGATTGAAGATGTGAGTGAGGGAGCATAGGATAGAAGAAGAGGGTGACCGTAGTAGTTGTGAGGGGACAAGATCCAGGGGGCAGGTAGTGAGTCGGGCTTCTGAGAAAACCTTAGTGACATCTTTGGTAGTAGCAAGGTCAAAAGAGGAAAGTGTTGAGGGAGGTTTAGTATAAGGTATGCTAAGTGGAATGAAAGTCTGTGCAGTGGAGATGCCCCTATGAATTGCATCAATCTGGTTTTTGAAATGATTTGCAATCTCGTGAGCAGTGAGTGAGGTGCTGGGTGGAGGTGGAGGTGGAGAAAGTAGAGAGTTAAAACTAGAGAAGAGACGAGGACTGGATGACAAGCTATTGATGAGAGTGACAAAGTAGGCTTGTTTGGCAGCATGGAGGGAGGAATTTTATGTTAAGAAAGTAGATTTATATAGGGTGAAAGCATGCTGAGATTTGGTTTTATGCCACAATTGCTTCATTAGTTTCATTAGTCTGACAGCAATGCAGCACTATACAGTAGCTGCACAACAATGCAGGAAGTATATATACTATATTATATCCAGTGTATGGAGGTCACTATACACAGTTTTTTTGTATGACATTTGATGGATGGGTACCTGTGTATATATAGGTATACTACACTGCTCAAAAAAATAAAGGAACACTTTGAAAACACATCAGATGGGGAAAAATCTCATGCTGGATATCCATACAGATATGGTAATGTGTTAGGAACGTAAGGATGCCCCATTGTTTTATGGAAATTAAAATTATCAACCTACAGAGGACTGAATTCAAAGACACCTCGATAATTAAAGTGAAAAATTTATGCAGCAGGCTAGTCCATTTTGCTAAAGTTTAATTGCAGCAACTCAAAATGGTACTCAGTAGTATGTATGGCCCCCACGTGCTTGTATGCATACCTGACAATGTCGGGGCATGCTCCTAATGAGACGAGGAATATTGTCCTGGGGTATTTCCTCCCAGATCTGGACCAGGACATCAGTGAGCTCCTGGACAGTCTGAGGTGCAACCTGGCGGTGTCGGATGGACCCAAACATGATATCCCAGAGGTGTTATATTGGATTTAGGTGAGGCAAGCATGGGGGCCATTCAATGGCATTAATTCCTTCATCCTCCAGGAACTGCCTGCATACTCTCGCCACATGAGGCCATCCATTGTCGTGCACCAGGAGGAACCCAGGACCCACTGCACCAGTGTAGGGTCTGACAATGGGTCCAAGTATTTCATCCTGATACCCAACAGCAGTCAGGGTGCCATTGTCTATGAAAAGAAGGATTTGTGAAAAGGAATTCACAGAAAAGCGGCTACATTATGAACAGAATGTGACACTCAGAAAAATTTCCAAAAATTATGCTTTTTATTACACTTATAAATATGACATATGGGCAGTCGCCCTGGTTTACCATCACCTCAGTATGAGACAATACACACAGACCTAAAACCATTAAAATAACACCAAGACCGGTCTAAATGCATGTGCAACAGAGAGAATGACTACAAGAGTCTAATGTCCCTGAGACACAGACACATAAGTGAACACTTCCCAACAGAGGTGTATCCAAAAATTATACCATAGGTATACCATAATACACGTTATAATATGAAAATACGGCTATTGCCTTAATGGTTATGTCCCAAATGGGGAATCCAAAAATTATACTATGGATACGGATATCACATGTATGCAATTCAGCAAGCACAAAATGCGTCAAGAGGAGAACAATATGCCACAGGCCTGTATGAAAAAAGACAAAAATGTCATATGTATAATGCAATATATTCCTGTGCCGGCACAAGTGGTTGGGGCCTAAGGATATTGGATATTGTAAGGATATTGTAATTAAGAGAAGTGACAAAGGGGGTAATGTAGTGATTTTAAATGAACAAAACTATGTCAGGGAGGTGAAGCGCCTGCTAAGTGACTCATCCACCTATAGGAAAGTAGCCACTAATCCTTTTCATATGGTGGCAAAAAAACTAAATTCCATCTTAACACTAGGAAAAGAAGTGGGTTTGTTAACTAGAAAAGAGTATGAGTATCTGAAAACTGAAGAATTTAATCATCCTACGTTTTACATTATCCCTAAAATACATAAAAATCAAGAAAATCCTCCGGGTAGACCTATTGTTTCTGCCATCAATGGCCCCCTAGATAAAACAGGGAAATATATAGATCTGTTTCTTAAAGACATGGTCCCTAATCTCCCCTCTTATGTAAGGGATACTAAAGATGTGTTGGCTAAGATCGAGAATATGATTATCAATGATAATTCCATTCTAGTGGGAATAGATGTGGAATCACTTTACACCTCTATCCCTCATGAATGTGGTGTGAGATCGGCCTCTTACTTTCTTGATAAAACATATCCTACTCTGGGAGGACAGAATGAATTTATTAGTGAGCTATTGGATTTTGCATTACGACATAATTTCTTCCAATTTAATAACATCTTTTATCAACAAACTAGAGGTACCAGTATGGGAGCACCGTGGGCTCCGGCCTACGCATGTCTTCATTTAGGGTTTTGGGAGGCGCAGGTTGTCTTCAGATCATCAAGATTTTTAGCTAATGTCCAGATTTGGTTAAGATATATAGATGATGTGTTCCTTGTATGGCGAGGAACATCTGAGGAACTAAAATGTTTTCTAGAGGAGTTAAATCAGAACTCCTTCAATATTGGACTTACATATATATTTGATGAAAGATGTATTTCTTTTCTGGATCTGGAAATTAGACTTGAGAATGGAAGACTCCTCACTAAGACATATAGAAAACCCACTGCTGCTAATACCCTATTAGAGGCTAGCACCCGCGTTCACTGATTTCAGGGATTCCAGTGGGACAGTTTCTGAGATGTCGGAAAAATTGTTCGAACATTAATGACTTTAGGATGGAGGCTCAGGACCTCTACTGAAGATTTAGGGAGAGGGGATATTCCCACTCTCAAATTAGAAATGCTCGGAGACGGGCATATCAAACTGACCGCAAGGACTTATTATCTCCCAAAATGGATGAGAAGGTCAAATTAAGTGACCAACCTGTTAGAATGATAACTCAATTTGGAGCCCAATGGCAAGATGTAAAATCAATATTAGAAAAACATTGGAAGATTCTAACTCAATGCCCCAAGTTGAGTAGGATTGTAGGTGAACGCCCTCAGATGGTAGCAAGAAGAGCACCAAATCTTGGTGATCTTCTTATACATTCTGATTATCAACCATTAAAACAAACAACATGGCTAAAATCACGTACTAAGGGGATGTTTAAATGTGGAAGATGTCAAATCTGTAAATATGTGGACCGTACGGATTCCTTTTATGACTCTGGAAATAATACTCACTATAAAATTCAGAGCCTCATAAATTGCTCTACAGTGAGAGTGCTATACATCTTAACCTGTCCCTGTAAAAAGATGTATATTGGTAAGACCAAAAGACAACTTAAAGTACGAATAGGTGAACATCTTAGAGATATTAGATCAAATGATCCTGAGAGTAATCTTGCTCAGCATTATGCTAAATATCATGGAGGTAAATTGGACGGTACAAAAGTAAAAGGTTTCTATGCATTGCACTTTCCACAAAGGAGAGGTGATTTTGATAGAGAATTGCTTAAAAAGGAGAAATACTGGATATATAAACTTGATACACTGTACCCAAAGGGGTTAAATGTGGAATGTGATCTCCAAGTATTTTTGGATAAATAGTTCTTGTTTTTAGGTATCTTTATATTGCCACACGTTAATTAATCTATGGCATTTCTCCGTTTTTAATAACAGTTGGTGCATATGCTATATAATTAAGATAAACCCCTTTGTACTTGGGAATAATAATAACATTATGTATGATCTTACGTTATGGATCTATATATAGTTCCAGAAAAATATAAAAGGATTGACCGTTGAATTAATTATTCCCCTTTTCCTTTTGTCCTTTTTTCCTTTTTCCTCCTTTCTTCCCCTCTTTTTTCCTCTTCCCCTCTTTTTCCTTCTATAATATTTACACCATAAGATGGATATCTAAAATTGGGATTTTTGTGTTGAAACAATCCATAATGAGAATATTTAGGTGATACTGCCATCTTGTGGTGTGCTGTGGTAATTTACATTGCTTTTTTAAGAACTTGATTCAGTGAATGGACCTGTTGATTCTTTTACTAATATCGCCATCTTCTGGTTAGAGTGTGATAATGTTTCAACTGATCAGTATATTTAATTCATGATCTTTGGATCTATATATGTATTGCTATGATTGCCAGGCCTCTCCCCTCTCTGATGTCTCCAGTTGTCTGTATTTTTTATATTTAACAATGACCAGCAGCTGTGCTAAGTATTTAGCCCCCTTTCTTCTTCCATTAGGAATAACTGCAGGTTGGTTTTTTGCATAAATGGGTGGGGTTTAACCCACTATAAATAGGAAATTGAGATGTGGTTGTTTCATTGGTCCTGACGAAGCTGAGTGAGATACGCCCATCGGCGAAACGCGTTGACGTCATACGTCAGATACGTCACTTCCGGTCATGCGCACTAGGTGGAACGCACGCTGACCCATTAGGAGGAAGCCATCTTCACATGCCATGAGGCAAGCCTAAGCAGCACAGGCGCCAAGAAGGGGCTGGAACCCGCGGTATATCGGCGGATGTCAGCGGTGGTTCCTTGGCCTTTTTTGGCCTTGTATGGCAATATCTATGAAGGACATCCTTTCCGTTCCTATTATCCAGTGCACAGGTGGTGAGTGGACTGTTACAGGACATTAGATATATGGTCCTCTGTCATTATATGACCTATATATCCTACATAGAGCGTAAGCTCTGTCAGTGACTCTTCCACATATTGTTTGTTTCACTACAGGATGGGGACATCATGGTGCTTTTTATGGGAAACAAGACATACCACATGCATTTCAACAGGCAGAAGATCTTTTGGGATGTGTCTTGTTTTTCTTACAGAAAGTGGTGTGTAGTCCACATGTAGTGGTGAAGAAACCATTTCAAGCAGAGTGCTGCTTTTTGCATCCTTTCTTCCATCCTGGGAATAAATGGGGCATATTCTCATTTAAGAGCTCTAGGAAACAACTGTCTATACAGATGAATGGGCCCCAACCACTTGTGCCGGCACAGGAATATATTGCATTATACATATGACATTTTTGTCTTTTTTCATACAGGCCTGTGGCATATTGTTCTCCTCTTGACGCATTTTGTGCTTGCTGAATTGCATACATGTGATATCCGTATCCATAGTATAATTTTTGGATTCCCTATTTGGGACATAACCATTAAGGCAATAGCCGTATTTTCATATTATAACGTGTATTATGGTATACCTATGGTATAATTTTTGGATACACCTCTGTTGGGAAGTGTTCACCTATGTGTCTGTGTCTCAGGGACATTAGACTCTTGTAGTCATTCTCTCTGTTGCACATGCATTTAGACCGGTCTTGGTGTTATTTTAATGGTTTTAGGTCTGTGTGTATTGTCTCATACTGAGGTGATGGTAAACCAGGGCGACTGCCCATATGTCATATTTATAAGTGTAATAAAAAGCATAATTTTTGGAAATTTTTCTGAGTGTCACATTCTGTTCATAATGTAGCCGCTTTTCTGTGAATTCCTTTTCACAAATCCTTCTTTTCATATGCCTTTTTGGCTACTGAATGGAGACCAAATATTGGGTGATACGATAATTTAATTTTATAACCTCTCAATAATTATCTTTAGCAGGGTGCCATTGTCTAGCCTGTAGAGGTCTGTGCGTCCCTCCATGGATATGCCTCCCCAGACCATCAGTGACCCACCACCAAAACGGTCATGCTGAACAATGTTACAGGCAGCAAAATATTCTCCACGGCTTCTCCAGACCCTTTCATGTCTGTCACATGTGTTCAGGTGAACCTGCTCTCATCTGTGAAAAGCACAGGGTGCCAGTGGCAGACCTGCTAATTCTGGTGTTCACTGGCAAATGCCAATCAATCTCTATGGTGCAGGGCAGTAAGTACAGGGCCCACTAGAGGATGTCGGACCCTCAGGCCACCTTCATGAAGTCTGTTTCTGATTGTTTGGTCAGAGACATTCACACCAGTGGCCTGCTTGAGGTCATTTTGTAGGGCTCTGGCAGTGCTCATCCTGTTCCTCCTTGCAGGAGCAGATACTGATCCTGCTGATGGGTTAAGGACCTTCTCCTGTCCAGCTCTCCTAGAGTTACTGCCAGTCTCCTGGAATCTCCTCCATGCTCTTGAGACTGTGCTGGGAGACACAGCAAACCTTCTGGCAATGGCACGTATTGATGTGCCATCCTGGAGGAGTTGGACTGCCTGTTCAACCTTTGTAAGGTCCAGGTATCGCCTAGCCCAGTGGTCGGCAAGCCGCGGCTCGCGAGCCACATGCGGCTCTTTACACATTTTAATGCGGCTCTTCTGTGTGCCAGGCGCTCGCTCCCCTCCCCTCCCCTCCCTCCTCTCCCTCCTCTCGGGCGGCCGCTCCCCTCCCCTCCCTGCTCTCGGGTGGCCGAGGACTCTGCAGCTAGCCCAGCAATGATTGGCCAGTCTCGCTGCCACTCATATCCTGATAGCTAGTGATTGGCTGTCAGGATGGGTGTAGGTGGGGCAGCGTGACGAACGTGAGGGGAGCTAGGCTCCTCTCACAGTCCGCCCTGAAGACCCGAACGGCGCGGGGAGCACGGCGAGAGGAACGCGCGGAGCAAAGGTAAGTGAATTGACACAGGAGGGACTTGACTTACTACTTGCTACTTACTTACTACTACTATATGAGGGATGAATTAATATGGGGGATGCATTACTATATGGGGGATGAATTACTATATGGGGGATGTATTACTATGGGGGATGAATTACTATGGGGGATGAATTACTATATGGGGGATGAATTACTATGGGGGATGCATTACTATATGGGGGATGAATTACTATATGGGGGATGTATTACTATGGGGGATGAATTACTATATGGGGGAGGAATTACTATGGGGGATGAATTACTATGGGGGATGAATTACTATATGGGGGATGAATTAATATGGGGGATGAATTAATATGGGGGATGAATTACTATAGGGGGGATGAATTACTATATGGGGGATGAATTACTATATGGGGGATGAATTACTATAAAAACTTATTGAAACTAAAAACAGTGTACCATCCTATGTATTTTCAGTTTTAAAAATGTGGCTCTCAAAATAAATTTCAATCGTGGTTTTGGCGAGATTTGGCTCAGTTGAAAAAAAAGGTTGCCCACCACTGGCCTAGCCAAATACAAAACTAGTGAAAAACAGTCAGTGTAGTGTAAAAAATGTCAGTGACCTCCACCTGTAAAACCATTCCTGTTTTGGGGGTTGTGTCATTGTTGCCCGTCTAGTGCACCTGTTGTTAATTTCATTGATACCAAAGCAGCTGAAACTGATTAACAACCCCCTCTGCTACCTAACTGACCAGATCAATATCCCAGGAGTTTAATTGACTTGTTGCTATACTCTGATTAAAAAGTGTTCCTTGAATTTTTTTGAGCAGTGTATATTACACAGAGTACTATACACACACAAAGTTCACATGGGCACTGAGGCCCATATATCTTGAACAAACTTTTATTCTGAAGTCTCTGGCCTCCAGGTGATGTGTGCAGACAGCCCATTTATTAGGATGAATCGGCTGCATGGACATAGCTGGTCATCCTAACATGACAGGCGTGCGGATGAGTGAACCCCAAACGCAGTACCCTGCCTATGGTCGGTCTGCATTCAGCACCTCGAAGCTAGAGCCACCGGAAAAATGCCCATACATGGTATATGGGCCTCAGCGTCCATAGGAACAAGACCTTGCATGTCATTAATATGATGTAGTATGAAGATCAGTTTATGTTTCAAGCACTAATAACATATGTACAGAGCTATACTACATATACTGTATACACATGCTTGCCTGATTGCAGAAGGCAGGATCACATTTGTCATAATATAAACAGCCCAGCATTGCAAGCACAGACTGTTTAAAAGCCTCATTCAGGGTTACACCAAAGTGTGTCAGCTCTTCTGTGGTCACCTGATATAACTCCTTCTCCAGTCTTTTTTATAAGAAGATGATGGAAAATGAACCTGAGCCTGCAGCTGGATATGCATGATTAAATAAATCTTTTTTTTTTTAAATATAATCTATTAATGCTTTGCTGCTTTTTACCGAATATTCCTAAACTTAATATTCACTTTTTATATTCCTGTGCAAAATGAAAGCAGTTTTTGAAGGGAATTGAAAAAAAAGAAGCTGTTCTCTTTTCAAAGGTGGAAAAATCCCAGATGACAGGTAGCCAATGCATCTGAAAAGTACTGCTCCTTTACATTTTTGAATCCTTAGTTTGTAGTCAGGGGAGGCTTTTTTCTTTCTTGATCCTTAAAGCTGAACTCCAGGCAAACAGCTAAATCCTATAATGAAATACATATAAGGAGATAGATTTACCTGCCAAAGGATTTTTATTTCTGTCCATCTAGTTTTGAGATTTGCACATCGTTGACCCAATCATCTTCTGCCACAGTTAAATAACACATACAGGTCTTGCCACTACCGCAGCCTGTGACTGGACAGTAAAAGGAGAAGCAGTACACTGATAAGCTCATCTCTGTTTCCTCTTATCAGCATGCTCCTGATGTTGGTTATGTGTTCGAGAAGACACTAGTAGCTTGTGATGAGGCAGAACTTGGTTTACTTGTGTGGCTTAAGTTGCAAACATACAAAACATTTCAGCAAACTGTAACAGCAGACATCTTGGTTATAAAAAGAGAGAGAAAGAGAACCAACAAGTTTTACAGATATGCACAACTGGTAACCTTAGTGTACAGTGCCATCTACTGGTCAAGTGATATTAGCACACAATACTGTATATAGTACATGCTGTTGCATCCCCAACACCTGATTGCCTCAGTGTTTTGCTTCTTCCTCTCCCAATCTGAGCCCTGCCCTGCATACGACTACTAGATGCTGAAACCAAGCCAGATTCAGGTATATACACTGATTAAAATTTACAAACAAATTTAATGATGCACCAATGAATAAAGAGCTGCATTTTTTTTTATATCTGCCCAAAGTTCAGCTTTAAAGCCCAAATCCACTTCAAATTAATTGATCCACTGTTCGGAAAGCTTGAGTCACCCCTTGGCTTTTTGTAGCCTAGGAGAAAAAAAAACAATGAAAAACTAAAGAGTTGGCTTCTATCACTGACCAGAGAGTAGATGTTGAGTGTAGGACACGTGGGAGGGGGCACATATTTCATTGCATTCCTCCCCATGGTGTTGGCTTATACAAAATTTCATATCGGTTTGAGTTTCTTCCTTCACTCATCAGTCCATTCCGAAGGTGTCATTATCAAACAGCTTGGACTCTTTAGTTATTGTGTATCTTACAACAGTGTTTCTTAAACCAAATTGGGTTGTGGATGTGTTTGTGAGGAGTTGCAGTTTGACTTAACCTATTGTGTTAACACGTGAAATAGATAGATCAGTGGCAAGTAATAAAGCACATTGACTAGGACTGATAGCACAGACATTAAAGAGCATGTGTGGTAGGGACAGAGAGGGAATTAGACAAGGACTAAGTATGTACAACACAAATATACTTTGTTCTTGGACATAACTTGTAGACCATGGAGGTGCTTCCACTGACTGAAAAGACCAGTGTGACCAAGCACTCAGGGTGCTCACAATCCAATAGGAAGAAAGGGTATTTGTAAAATACAAGCTCTTCATTGGGTATTAAAACTATGAACAAATTAAAACAGTATAAACAACAGCATACAACTTGACCCTTTCCATCACGAACTTTATCGAGAGGTCTGTACTGCAGAGACTGAAAGGGAAAAATTTAATAAATTCAGTAAAAAATCCTGTTGTACATTGAATGGATAGCCACATTAAGTTTGTCTTGTATATCTCCCTGGGGTTTCACTTTAAATAGTTTATTTAGAAGTATGAGCATTTGCTGTAAATTGGAATGACACTCGGGTCTCTTATTGTAGATATTATAGTTATTCAGTATATAATATTATAGGTATTGTTTTATTAACAATTAACTTTGTCTTACAAAGGAGAGAACATGGAGAGCACCTTAAGGGGATCTCTGGACCTGATTTGGAGTCTCTGATGACCCACCGTGAGAGGGATGCCCACCACTTGGTCTTTGATAGATCTGACATCTGGGATGATTATTACAACATGCGCATAATCCATGCGTTTCTGGTGAGTGCGCATTTCTATTAGTTGAAGCAGTAAAATTCTGGAAGTCTTCATCACATCCAGACAACACTGCGGAAATCGCATAGACTTTATACTGCCTATAATTCATTTTGAGCGCTGCACTGTTATTATTTACATTTATATATATTATCACATGGTTCTTGGTATTTGTTTGTTTATGCCATTTCTGGTATTTTTGTATTCATTTTTGTAACATTTTGGTAAGAATTCTGTTGTTGGGTCCCAGTGCAGGAACTATTTTCTGTTTTGGTCCTTGGATTAAAACCCCTGCCTTACAATATTAAAAAAAGCCTTGGGGAAAGCAACCTTGCAAGTATTTCTTCCAAGACTATCTGCTTAAAGAAAATCTATACTCATAGGAATAGGGGGGGCTGCGATTGTTGAACTAGAGATGCTCAGAGTATGGCCCATTTCCAAACTATGGTGGTAAATTACACAAAACACGGCAAGTCATTAAGAACATTTAGACCTGGAGGAGGTAAGCAGCAGAGGAGGCTGCAGCTGTCATACTGTGGAAAGAGAAGGGATATAATACACAGGGTGCCAACATCCCTAAAGAATACAAGGGGGGGGGGGGGGGGAGTCCTCTTTTGGACTGGACTTTAACAGCACAATTCTCTTACCTTACTTATTTTTTGTTCCATCATTTTTGCCTGAGATATATGAGAAGTCCTTGGCTGTTTTCATATAAAATTAGTTCTTAAAATTTTTGGCGGTTTTTACCTGACATGGAATCATGTAAGTGTATAACCATATTGTAAATTATCATATTGTTTATACCAATTAAATTGTGTGATGTATATTGATATATGTTTGTTATAGGCATCATGCCTTCTTGAGCACTTCTGAGGAAGAGATTTCTGATGATCTCGAAATGCATCAAGTGCGAATCATGCATGATCCATAACTAGATTTGCAATACCATCTTTGATGACACCGCCGCAATCTGTATTGTAGCTCTATGTTTGTTTTTTTAAGATTGTAAAATAAAACTGCATATTGTTTTAAAAAAAATATTTATTAAACTGTTTAAATTTATTATATAAGAGAATTGTGCCGTTAAATTCCCGTCCAAAAGAGGACTCCCCCCTTGTATACTGTGGAAAGGAAGTAGCAAGGTGTGATGTTTCCAAAATAGTTCCGGTTAGGGATCTAGGGATGATTGACTCATGTAAAAGTGAACTTGTTCCTTAAGGCCCAACTCTAAGATCTGACCACATCTCCAATAAACCCAACTCTCCACATTAGCCACCCTCCCCTGGCAGTGTGTCTATACCACTAAACAATATAATATGGTCCAAGGGCACCCAGATTTGTACCAAGGATCTCTCAACAGTCTAGTGCTTTCCACTAAGCTATAACCCCCCCATCTCTACACGGTGGACCGCTGTAAGGGAACTACATTAGTTCTTGTGGAATGAACAAGTGTAGATTTCAATAACATAGGATAGGTATATAAATGTGTCACAAACTGTAAAACACTATACATGCCATGTCCAACCTCCAGATGGGACAATATAAATCCCAACATTGATATACAACAATTAAAGCAAGCTAGCCATGATATTATACTAGCACTTCTAAGCCCACAAATATAAAAATAGGTACTTGTTATATTGGTTTGTCCACAGTAGATGAACATTAATTAACCTACAGATATAAAAATAAATACTTGCATCACATTCACAAAAGGAATAACAAGTCTTACCGTCTAATCAAACCCAATGGGAATAAGGTTTCTACTCTTTCTATCCACATTACTACTTCAGTAGAATCATTTCCCTATCATCCTCTTAAAAATCTTTTATATCATCCAAAATTTTATGTGGGCTGAAGGAGACATAAAATAGTGCCACAGAAGATGGATGATAAAACCTCAACAAATTTGTTTTTAATCAGCCACAGGCAAATCTTTAATGGAGGATTCTTCAAAAAAAAAGAAAAAAAAGAAAAAAGATCAGTAAGGAAGCAGTGAAAGAACAACTTTTCAACCTTCATCGTCGGAAGAAGAACTAACACCTCCGCAACAGGAGATCTCTCCAGTTATGAACATTTCTTCTATACAGATCATCGAGGAACAAAAATCAGTTTTTGAACTTGGACTTTCCTTTTGCCCAGTATCTCCTTCTAAGATATTTGATTTTTTATTATTATTATTATTATTATATAGGATTTAAATAGTGCCGCCATTTTATGCAGCTTTTTACAATATAAAGGGGGACAGTACAATTGCAATACAGTTCTATACAGAAGGAATACTAGATCCCTGCTAATGGAGATTACAATCTAAAGGTTTTGTATTACAGAGGTTTTTCAGACATATGGTTCTTAATGCAATTTTAAACCCACAAATAAAGTAATACATTGCAGCTTACCAATTCTTAGATATGGTGGTTTCATTATTTTTGGGGGGCTTTTTCTCTTTATTTCACCTGGTGATCCAGCCAGTAACACATTTCCTGGCTTAGGGTTGAGGGTTGCGGTAGACTAGCACATTTAGATAGACTTGACTAACAAATTAAAGCTGAACTCCAGCTAACACTTTGTAAGCAGTTACAGAAACAGTTTTTTATTTATACATAAATAAAAGTTGACCATTGTAAGTACCCCTGTCAGCATTAAATGGTTTGTTTCAACCCCCTAGCTGCTACTTTTGGTGAACAGCTCGGTCTGTTAAAGGAAGTTGAAAAATATCAGACTTACTGGCCAGATCACTAGGTTAAAATAAATGAAAAAAAAAAGAAAAATTAATGCAACCATCACATCTAAGAACTGATGAAGCACAGTTTATAAAATGTTTGTTTCAGGATTTAATATTCCTTTAAGCATCTTAAGGATTAATCCTCTTTTATAAAACTAGTTGATGCTCTTTTGTTGGATACCTGAACATACTGAAAATTGGATACGGATTCAGTTTTTGATATTCAGAGACAGAAAATGCAAGTGGTGAAAGGTACACTGGAGATGAGCATTAATTAGAAATTAGAAAGATACTTACTACTGAGATTCTCAGTGTATATTCTTTCTCTAGTGCACAATAACCCTATTCGTCTATTGGGACGTTCAGTTTTTTCCAGTATGGATTTCAAACCATTCACCAATCAGGGCAAACAGAACAGCCTAAGTCCCACCCCGAAAACATCATATTCCCACCATATACATGTCTACAAGATGTAACAACATCATTGCTTAATATCATAAAGAACACCCTGCAAAACAGGGATCCTTTGTTTACATTGCGGAATGCCATTTTGAACACTTAACAGGCAGACACTCGAGGGGCAAATTAAACCATGTATGTGACCACATCCTATACCCCTCATGTACCATATGATTTGTTTTTTTGATCCCTGTTTTGCAGTGTGTTCTTTATAATAATAAGCAATAAAGTTGTTTACATCTTGTAGACATGTACTGTATATGGCGGGAATATGATGTTTTAATGGCGGGACTTAGCCTATTCTGTTTGCACTGATTGGTGAATAGTTTATTTAAATAGTTTCTATATGTTATCACAACTTGTCACATGCCTAATGAAGGGGTCCTGAAAGACTCCGAGACGTTGCTCTTGCTGAAACTATGTGATTGCTTATTAAAGGCTTGGACCCATATTAAAGAACTTTGCTGTACTCCTTCCAGAGTCCAATCTGCGGCACTGGTGTCTTGCTCTCACTTAGGGCCTCGGTGTCTTCAGGCTGGCTTCCTCCCAGACTTCTGACCCAGGGGTCTCCTTCTGCAGGACTGAACCCTGAAACACTGCCACTGCTACTAAGGCCTCAGATTACTTATGGGCTCTCCCTTATCTCCTCGTCGGGGGAGGGCTCAGATGAGATCTGCCATGTTCATTGGCATCTCTTCAACAGTTGTGTTGTAAAAAGTCTCAGTGTCCTTCAGGGTGCGTTTGTCTTCCTCGGTCAACATGTTGATGGCGACTCCTTTCCTACCGAAACGGCCGCCTCTGCCGATCCTGTGAATATAGTTCTCTCTGTTGGTTGGCAAGTCGTTTGAACCTCATCCAATCCACATGAGATGTGAAATAACATTGCTTCCTACGGTGCCTGTTTACATATGTCTGGTGCACTGGCAGTTCAGAATCGGTGCGGTTTGAAAAAGAGTCCTGTACGATTTCTGAGCAGTGCCTTAAGGTTCAGTTGCGGATTACAGGCTATTGACTTTTATGGGAATCGTTTTGCATATGTGTGAACAGGATCAAATCCCGAGCTTATCCTGTCCTGAACCTGATTTAAACCTGACATGAACAGCGGAACAACTACTGTATTAATTATCTGTGAATCCTGAGCTTCAATCCGCACCACACGTGTGAATCAGCTCTTAGTGTGTTTACATTTAGGTCTGGACCAATTAACACAGTATTTATTTTTTGTGCTTGTTAATTGGTCTTAATCTAATGTTGTCTAACCAACACAGCAACAAATTATTTTTATATTTGCAGGCTTAGTAGTGCTAGTTTAATATTATAGTCAGTCCCTGTTAATTGTTTTAGATTAATTTTGGGATTTATATTGCCCCTTCGAGAGGTTGGATTTGACGTGTGTCATGTTTTGCAACTTGTGCCGCACTTGCATACGTGTGTTATAACTTTAAAAGCTTTACTTGTTTATTCCCAGTATTGCTAGTGTTTAGCAGGATTGGGGATGTAGCCTAAGTGTATTCTTGCCCAAATTCAGTTCCTCGTAAGGTCAGTTAGTTGCAGAGGTGGAGTGGCTTTAAACTGGTCCATTACTAAGCCCTGGTTCACACTACGGTTGCAGGTGCAGGAATTACATCTATTCCCGCTCTTGCTGCTCTTCCAAGATGTGCAAGGCTGCAATTCATTCTGAATAGCACCCCCACCCATCTTGCAGCGCGTTTCCAGGTGTGGGAACCACAGGGAAAACGCATAGTCAAAAAGATGTGCTTTCTCTGTGGCTTCATTTTTAAAATGCACCTTTTTTATATGGGAAACACAGGCACAGCAGCCCATTCAAATAATTGGGCTGCCATACCCGAGCAAGCACTGGCCGTACAACCCACAATAGTGTGAACGAAGGCTTAAAATGGATCTAAAGGCTCAAGGTTTTTTACCTTCATGCATTCTACGCATGAAGGTAAAAAAAAACCATAACATTCTGAGGCCCTCTGGATCCAGCGATGTGCATGACAGCAGTGGCTCTCCCAGGACTATCCTTCCTCATTTGCTAAGAAAGCAAGGAGCCATTGGCTCCCACTGCTGTCAGTTACAGCCAATGAAAAGAGAGCGGGGGCAGGGCCGAGCCACACTCTGAGTGTGAATGGACATGAAGAGTGGAGGCTCAGGAGCTAGAATTCTTGGGTGCCCCATATCAAGCTGCATGCTTTGGGGGCACTAGGCAGGAGGGAGGGGCCTAGAGCAGCGAAGAAGATGAGGGTCAGGGCTGTTCTGTGCAAAACCACTGCACAGAGCAGGCAAGTACAACATGTTTATTATTTAACTTTTTTTTTTTGCCTTTAATATTTCTTTAAGCTGGCCATAAATGGGTAAGTTTTTTTCATTCAACCAGCAGGATGAATGAAATAAACTGGCCCGATTCCTCTATCCACACATTCAATGCGGATGGGGGAATACTCCCCAGTGAGTCATTGTATTCTGACAGTAGGGAAACTGCATCGCCATCCGAATACACAGATCAGCGCTTCAGGCTGTAACCTTCAGCATTGATCGAGAGAAAACTTTCCAGCAGGACAGTTGTACAGAAGTCAATCACTAGATATACTTCTGTACAACCACAGTGTCCCTACATGGATTGAAATTCGTCTGGTCCCTGGTGAACTGGCCACATTTCAATCCATCTATCAATCCATCAGTGTTGTTTGATATTGAGGAGTAAACGATGTGTTAGAATTAATGTAGTGCCCCATCTTACCGTTTGTGTAGGGGTGGGGGTACAGTTGTCCAATACAGATGGGCAATTTCATTTGGCTCAATTTGCATGTGAGTTCACAAATTGCAAAGTTTAATGTAAACCCCATTGGAATCAATGGAGGGCGAATCTTAAAAATCCATTTTCTCCAATTTCAAGACTAATAGGCAAGAGATTGTGAAACAAAGGTCATGGAGATCTGAGCAATGCCCTGGGAGACATGTACTGATCTAAGTCAATCAGTAAATAAGTAAATAACAACAATTACCATTCAGCAGGGAGCAGATCTTATAATAGGCTTAAAGTGGAACACTAAAAATACTAAATTCCTTTAAATAGCAACCATGCTCTGAAATGTTTACCCTAGGTTCACACCTAGGCGTTTTTTGCAGCATTTTGCAGCAATGCAGTACAGTCCATTTAACATGATTTCTTATAGGACATGTTCACACCTGTGCATTTTCACCCAGTGCGTTTTTTGGAAAGGGTCAGGGACTTTTTTTGAAGTTACATTTTTGGTTCTATAGACTTCAATGGAAATGCTGCAGAAAAGCATGTATTGCAGTTTTGCTGCATTTTTTATGTGTTTTAAATCTGCCTAGCAACAGGAAAAAAAAAAAAAAACACATCAAAAATGTTTTAAAACTGCAAGTGCAAAAATGCAAAACGCAATGCAGAAACGGCTCAAAACACAACCTGCATAGATGTGAACCTAGGGTTACACTGAGTGGCAGTAGCAGTATCACCATTAAATTAACAACTTCTTGCACAGCTGGGGGTGCGATTTGGTGGGCGGCAAAGTTATGGAAATGAAGATAAGAGGAGGTTCCAATACAAATCCTGCCTTAGGTTGACAATTCTACATGGATATGTTGCAGCACATAACTGTTGTCACCCTAGGACAGGAATTCTGTTACTGACTGGATTTCCAGGTGAAAATAAAGAAAAAAAATCCTAAAAAAAGAAAACTAATGCAGTCATCAGTTCTAGAGCCTGACAGGCTGCAAAATTGTAAAATTGTGTTTGACATAGGTGCCCTTTAAACACTTCCCGACCACCGTATAGCAGATATACTGCTACAGGGTGGCACGGGGGTGCAAAATCACGTAACTTTGCATTTCCGGGAAGGGGGCGCACGTGCGCCCTACCCGTGCCACACTTTCTGGTCGCGGTTGTCAATCACCGGGTGCCAAGCATCTCCATTGGGGAGGAGAACTGTATATAAACAATGTCCCTGTCAGCTCATGCACACTGCTTTGGATGGCTGTGCACAGCACAGCCATCCAAAATAGTGTGATTACAGTGAAGTGCACACACAGAGCTTACTGTGAAACAGCACACAGTTAACCCTTTGATCGCCCCTCATGTTAACCTCTTCCTGCCCAGTGCCATTAGTACAATGTCAGTCTTTTTTTTTTAGCACTGATCACTGTATTGGTGTCACTGGGGATTGTCAGTTCCCCCCAGTGTCAGAATGCCCGCCACAGTCCCGCTATAAGTCGCTGATCTCCGCCATTACTAGTAAAAATAAAAAATACAAATTCCAGTATCTGTACCACCATTTGTAAATGCTATAACTTTCACGTAAACCAATTAATTTACACGTATTGGGATTTTTTTTTTTTAACAAAAACATGTAGCAGAATACATTTTGGCCTAAATTTATGATGAAATTTGATTCTTAAAATTTTTTTACTGGATATGTATAATAGCAAAGTCAAAAATATTGTTTTTTCTCACAAAATTGTCTGACTTTTTTTTTTATAGTGCAAAAAAAAAAAAAAAAAACCCACAGGCAATCAAATACCACCAAAAGAAAGCTCAATTCATGTAAATTTCATTTGGGTGCAGCGTTGCATGACTACGCAATTGTCAGTTAAAATAACACAGTGCCGTAACACAAAAAATGGCCTGGTCAGGAAGGGGGGTAAATCCTCAGGAGGGCAAGTGGTTAAGAAATAATAGTTACCCTAGGTTCACATCTGTGCGGATGGTGCCACTGCGGATGGTGCCACTGCGGATCCGCACGAAAATCCGTGCAGCCACACCACCCGCACAGAAAAATGCGGACCCGCGGGCGGATGCCATTACTTCTAATGGTAAGCCGCCCGCACTAGAAAATGCAACTGTACTGGGAACTGAGGTTCCCGTGTGAGCTGCGTTTTCAAAAGAAGTACAGGGACTTCTTCCCTGCGTGTCACGGGCACGGGAGTCCATTCAAATGAATGGGCTCTCGTGCCTGTGCAAAACGTGGCCCGCACGGCCACATATGTGTGAACCAGGGGTAAGTAGGGATCAAAATATTCTAACAACTGGTGAATGAATGGGTAAACAGATCCCTCTAGTGGACAACTGTAGTAATGGTATCAGCTTCACAGTTTTACCACTTAGGAAAATATTCATCATAAATCATGCATTCAAAAAAAAGGACCTCAAATAAAAAATCCATTCAGGATATAAAATTAACGAGTTCCTGGGATGTTGTTTTTTTTTAACTGTAAACCTATTATAGGTTTTCGGAAGGTATAACTAGTTCAAAAAATGTTAGATGTATTTTTATATTTATATACAGTATTGGCATTAACATTGCCCATTCTGTTTTGTCAGGAATCTTGTCAGCGTCATGATTACTTGTGATGCTGAACCTTGACTTGTTGTCTTTCAGTCAGATGTACAATATTTACAGTACTTTGCTAGAGGAAAGAAAAACCCTGATGACAGTCATGTGACAAAGGCCCTGAGCTAGAACACATGTCATTTACTACCATAACAAGTTTAGTTTTAAATAGCACCGACACTGGTGGCCAAAAGAACAAAGAAGGTTTCATTTTTACGAATCATGACTGCTGAGAAGTGCAGGCTTACTTACAACCAGCTAATAAACCAATACCTTGTCTCCCCCCAAAAAAACATGGAAGCTGATTAAGCTAGAAATAGGGCAAAGCCACAGGTTTATTAAACTTTGGCACATTTAGAAAGTTGTTAGATTTGCAAACACAATTGCCAGTCACAGTTATATTGTGAGCGCCCATAAACTCATAGTCCTTACCATCAGAGCCAGACAGGCACTAGAATGACCCCAAAATGTAACTTGAGGGCATAGCTCATAAAGCAACTTCAATTGCTTGTAAGGTGAAAACCAACAATCAGGCTATGACAAAAATTTACAACAGGCTGGGGGGTGGCAACTCTTGTGACAGCTGAATGTCCTCAAAACAGTTGGACATGCCCAGCGTAGCCTTTTCCTGCAGGTAAGGCTCCACCCAGTCAGTCTTTGTATCCAATCCTAATGGAGCCACTTACCTTCCCTTTTAGGTTCATGCCCACAGTGGTGCCATGCTTCCAGCAGTCAAGGCTTCCTTTCCAAAAAAGAGGTTCAAGGGGCCTTCACTAGTGTGAAGAACAATGTACTTTATCTTGGAGGTCAGTAGGGGGAAGAATCCTCCCCTATGTTGGTGGGTAGGAAGAAGAAAAATGCTCCCTTATGTTGGTGGTCAGTAGGAGGAAGAGTATATACCCTGCTCAGCAATGAAATCCTGTCTGGTGATTTTGAACTGCCATCCTACGTACTCCTATTGACCTCCCACCTACATTTTTTCCTTCTATTGAACACCCATGTAAAGGAGTATTCTTCCTCCTATCAACCAACATAAGGGAGAATTCTTCCTGCTACTGACCACCAACATAAGGGAGAATTCTTCCTGCTACTGACCACCAACATAAGGGAGAATTCTTCCTGCTACTGACCACCAACATAAGGGAGAATTCTTCCTGCTACTGACCACCAACATAAGGGAGAATTCTTCTTCTTACTGACCACCAACATAAGGGAGAATTCTTCTTCTTACTGACCACCAACATAAGGGAGAATTCTTCTTCTTACTGACCACCAACATAAGGGAGAATTCTTCTTCTTACTGACCACCAACATAAGGGAGATTCTTCTTTTTACTGACCACCAACATAAGGGAGAATTCTTCTTCTTACTGACCACCAACATAAGGGAGAATTCTTCTTACTGACCACCAACATAAGGGAGAATCCTTCTTACTGACCACCAACATAAAGGGAGAATCCTTCTTCTTACTGACCACCAACATAAGGGAGAATTCTTCCTGCTACAGACCACAAACATAAGGGAGAATTCTTCTTCTTACTGACCACCAACATAAGGGAGAATTCTTCTTCTTACTGACCACCAACATAAGGGAGAATTCTTCTTCTTACTGACCACCAACATAAGGGAGAATTCTTCTTCTTACTGACCACCAACATAAGGGAGAATTCTTCTTCTTACTGACCACCAACATAAGGAAGAATTCTTTTTCTTACTGACCACCAACATAAAGGAGAATTCTTCCTGCTACTGACCACCAACATAAGGGAGAATTCTTCTTCTTACTGACCACCAACATAAGGGAGAATTCTTACTGACCACCAACATAAGGGAGAATTCTTACTGACCACCAACATAAGGGAGAATTCTTCTTCTTACTGACCACCAACATAAGGGAGAATTCTTCTTCTTACTGACCACCAACATAAGGGAGAATTCTTCTTCTTACTGACCACCAACATAAGGGAGAATTCTTCTTCTTACTGACCACCAACATAAGGGAGAATCCTTCTTCTTACTGACCATCAACATAAGGGAGAATTCTTCCTGCTACAGACCACAAACATAAGGGAGAATTCTTACTGACCACCAACATAAGGGAGAATTCTTTTTCTTACTGACCACCAACATAAGGGAGAATTCTTCTTCTTACTGACCACCAACATAAGGGAGAATTCTTCTTCTTACTGACCACCAACATAAGGGAGAATTCTTCTTCTTACTGACCACCAACATAAGGGAGAATTCTTCTTCTTACTGACCACCAACATAAGGGAGAATTCTTCTTCTTACTGACCACCAACATAAGGGAGAATTCTTCTTCTTCTTACTGACCACCAACATAAGGGAGAATTCTTTTTCTTACTGACCACCAACATAAGGAAGAATTCTTCCTGCTACTGACCACCAACATAAGGGAGAATTCTTACTGACCACCAACATAAGGGAGAATTCTTCTTCTTACTGACCACCAACATAAGGGAGAATTCTTCTTCTTACTGACCACCAACATAAGGGAGAATTCTTCTTCTTCTTACTGACCACCAACATAAGGGAGAATTCTTTTTCTTACTGACCACCAACATAAGGAAGAATTCTTCCTGCTACTGACCACCAACATAAAGGAGAATTCTTCCTGCTACTGACCACCAACATAAAGGAGAATTCTTCCTGCTACTGACCACCAACATAAAGGAGAATTCTTCTTCTTACTGACCACCAACATAAGGGAGAATTCTTCTTCTTACTGACCAACATAAGGGAGAATTCTTCTTCTTACTGACCACCAACATAAGGGAGAATTCTTCTTCTTACTGACCAACATAAGGGAGAATTCTTCTTCTTCTTACTGACCACCAACATAAGGGAGAATTCTTTTTCTTACTGACCACCAACATAAGGAAGAATTCTTCCTGCTACTGACCACCAACATAAAGGAGAATTCTTCCTGCTACTGACCACCAACATAAGGGAGGATTCTTCCTGCTACTGACCACCAACATAAGGGAAAATTATTTTTCTTACTGACCATAAACATAAGGGAGAATTCTTCCTGCTATTGACCACCAACATAAGGGAGAATTCTTCCTGCTATTGACCACCAACATAAGGGAGAATTCTTCCTGCTATTGACCACCAACATAAGGGAGAATTCTTCCTGCTACTGACCACCAACATAAGGGAGAATTCTTTTTCTTACTGACCACAAACATAAGGGAGAATTCTTCCTGCTATTGACCACCAACATAAGGGAGAATTCTTCCTGCTACTGACCACCAACATAAGGGAGAATTCTTCTTCTTACTGACCACCAACATAAGGGAGAATTCTTCTTCTTACTGACCACCAACATAAGGGAGAATTCTTCTTCTTACTGACCACCAACATAAGGAAGAATTCTTCCTGCTACTGACCACCAACATAAAGGAGAATTCTTCCTGCTACTGACCACCAACATAAAGGAGAATTCTTCCTGCTACTGACCACCAACATAAGGGAGAATTCTTTCTGCTACTGACCACCAACATAAGGGAAAATTATTTTTCTTACTGACCATAAACATAAGGGAGAATTCTTCCTGCTATTGACCACCAACATAAGGGAGAATTCTTCCTGCTATTGACCACCAACATAAGGGAGAATTCTTCCTGCTACTGACCACCAACATAAGGGAGAATTCTTTTTCTTACTGACCACAAACATAAGGGAGAATTCTTCCTGCTATTGACCACCAACATAAGGGAGAATTCTTCCTGCTACTGACCACCAACATAAGGGAGAATTCTTCTTCTTACTGACCACCAACATAAGGGAGAATTCTTCTTCTTACTGACCACCAACATAAGGGAGAATTCTTCTTCTTCTTACTGACCACCAACATAAGGGAGAATTCTTTTTCTTACTGACCACCAACATAAGGAAGAATTCTTCCTGCTACTGACCACCAACATAAAGGAGAATTCTTCCTGCTACTGACCACCAACATAAGGGAGAATTCTTCCTGCTACTGACCACCAACATAAGGGAGAATTCTTTTTCTTACTGACCACCAACATAAGGAAGAATTCTTCCTGCTACTGACCACCAACATAAAGGAGAATTCTTCCTGCTACTGACCACCAACATAAAGGAGAATTCTTCCTGCTACTGACCACCAACATAAGGGAGAATTCTTCCTGCTACTGACCACCAACATAAGGGAGAATTCTTTTTCTTACTGACCATAAACATAAGGGAGAATTCTTCCTGCTATTGACCACCAACATAAGGGAGAATTCTTCCTGCTACTGACCACCAACGTAAGGGAGAATTCTTTTTCTTACTGACCACAAACATAAGGGAGAATTCTTTTTCTTACTGACCATAAACATAAGGGAGAATTCTTCCTGCTATTGACCACCAACATAAGGGAGAATTCTTCCTGCCACTGACCACAAACATAAGGGAGATTTCTTCCTGCTATTGACCACCAACATAAGGGAGAATTCTTCTTCTTACTGACCACCAACATAAGGGAGAATTCTTCTTCTTCTTACTGACCACCAACATAAGGGAGAATTCTTTTTCTTACTGACCACCAACATAAGGAAGAATTCTTCCTGCTACTGACCACCAACATAAGGGAGAATTCTTACTGACCACCAACATAAGGGAGAATTCTTCTTCTTACTGACCACCAACATAAGGGAGAATTCTTCTTCTTACTGACCACCAACATAAGGGAGAATTCTTCTTCTTCTTACTGACCACCAACATAAGGGAGAATTCTTTTTCTTACTGACCACCAACATAAGGAAGAATTCTTCCTGCTACTGACCACCAACATAAAGGAGAATTCTTCCTGCTACTGACCACCAACATAAAGGAGAATTCTTCCTGCTACTGACCACCAACATAAAGGAGAATTCTTCTTCTTACTGACCACCAACATAAGGGAGAATTCTTCTTCTTACTGACCAACATAAGGGAGAATTCTTCTTCTTACTGACCACCAACATAAGGGAGAATTCTTCTTCTTCTTACTGACCACCAACATAAGGGAGAATTCTTTTTCTTACTGACCACCAACATAAGGAAGAATTCTTCCTGCTACTGACCACCAACATAAAGGAGAATTCTTCCTGCTACTGACCACCAACATAAGGGAGGATTCTTCCTGCTACTGACCACCAACATAAGGGAAAATTATTTTTCTTACTGACCATAAACATAAGGGAGAATTCTTCCTGCTATTGACCACCAACATAAGGGAGAATTCTTCCTGCTATTGACCACCAACATAAGGGAGAATTCTTCCTGCTATTGACCACCAACATAAGGGAGAATTCTTCCTGCTACTGACCACCAACATAAGGGAGAATTCTTTTTCTTACTGACCACAAACATAAGGGAGAATTCTTCCTGCTATTGACCACCAACATAAGGGAGAATTCTTCCTGCTACTGACCACCAACATAAGGGAGAATTCTTCTTCTTACTGACCACCAACATAAGGGAGAATTCTTCTTCTTACTGACCACCAACATAAGGGAGAATTCTTCTTCTTACTGACCACCAACATAAGGAAGAATTCTTCCTGCTACTGACCACCAACATAAAGGAGAATTCTTCCTGCTACTGACCACCAACATAAAGGAGAATTCTTCCTGCTACTGACCACCAACATAAGGGAGAATTCTTTCTGCTACTGACCACCAACATAAGGGAAAATTATTTTTCTTACTGACCATAAACATAAGGGAGAATTCTTCCTGCTATTGACCACCAACATAAGGGAGAATTCTTCCTGCTATTGACCACCAACATAAGGGAGAATTCTTCCTGCTACTGACCACCAACATAAGGGAGAATTCTTTTTCTTACTGACCACAAACATAAGGGAGAATTCTTCCTGCTATTGACCACCAACATAAGGGAGAATTCTTCCTGCTACTGACCACCAACATAAGGGAGAATTCTTCTTCTTACTGACCACCAACATAAGGGAGAATTCTTCTTCTTACTGACCACCAACATAAGGGAGAATTCTTCTTCTTCTTACTGACCACCAACATAAGGGAGAATTCTTTTTCTTACTGACCACCAACATAAGGAAGAATTCTTCCTGCTACTGACCACCAACATAAAGGAGAATTCTTCCTGCTACTGACCACCAACATAAGGGAGAATTCTTCCTGCTACTGACCACCAACATAAGGGAGAATTCTTTTTCTTACTGACCACCAACATAAGGAAGAATTCTTCCTGCTACTGACCACCAACATAAAGGAGAATTCTTCCTGCTACTGACCACCAACATAAAGGAGAATTCTTCCTGCTACTGACCACCAACATAAGGGAGAATTCTTCCTGCTACTGACCACCAACATAAGGGAGAATTCTTTTTCTTACTGACCATAAACATAAGGGAGAATTCTTCCTGCTATTGACCACCAACATAAGGGAGAATTCTTCCTGCTACTGACCACCAACGTAAGGGAGAATTCTTTTTCTTACTGACCACAAACATAAGGGAGAATTCTTTTTCTTACTGACCATAAACATAAGGGAGAATTCTTCCTGCTATTGACCACCAACATAAGGGAGAATTCTTCCTGCCACTGACCACAAACATAAGGGAGATTTCTTCCTGCTATTGACCACCAACATAAGGGAGAATTCTTCCTGCTACTGACCACAAACATAAGGGAGATTTCTTCCTGCTATTGACCACCAAAAAGGTCAGGAGGGCATATCGCACAGAATACAAAGGCTATGAGTGTGTAATGCACAGAGAGCAGGGGTCAAGAGTATGTAGGAAAAAATGGAACAAGAGTGCACTGGCCTAGCGCATTATCCCAGATAACAGTTTATTGAATGAAAGTTGAAATATACTCACAAACAAGAAGTGACAAATAGCATGACAAATGACAATCACTGGAAATATGACCATATAACACCAAGGGCCCCGACATAAAAGAAGTGCCATCCAAGGGCCAAAGAAATTCTGACACGTTTCGAGGGAAACCCACTTCCTCAGAGTCATAAGTATGTAAGCCACAGAGCATAGGGGACAAAAGTGCATAATGCACAGAGAGTGGGGCTCAGAATTGCGTAACTACAGGGATCAGGAGTTCCTAATGCACGGAGGACAGGAGGCAGGAGTGGGTAACACAGAGTGTAGGTGTCAGTGGTACATTATGCTGTGGTGACATGTTTTGTTGAAATAATATTTCTTTCAATTCTATTGTAGGCATCGGGCTATTACATGATTGATAAGTTATGTGGTTGCAAACCATTTTTGCTTTGTTTTAATTGTTGAATAATTGGTACAAAATACAGTGTTCTGACTGTTGAATTAGTTTGTTATGCAATAATTCTACACTTTCAAACATCTCACCCTGGTATGCAAAGAAAACCTCCTTTGAAAAAAAAAAATATATATATATATTTTTCAGTGGCTTGCTCCCTGTAGTTATAAAAATATTTGCAGTGTCCTGTGGAACTGCAGGTATATTTGCCCTGTGCAAAAAGACTGAATGTTATTAGGCTATTTTCTTTTTAGGTCAAATGTGGTCTAAGTCAAATGTTCTTTATATATGCCTAAGAGTGAATCAAGAAAATACTGCATTATGTCCATTAGATGGAGCTGATGATCCTAGGTCATAAAAACTTTTACTATAATCAACAGCTCCATCTAGTGGCCATAATGAAGTATTTTCCTGATTCGCTTTATGAAAAATGTTTGACCTGGGCAGAAAAAAGCCTATTTTTGTGGAGAGATCTTACAGCACTCTCCTGACTGGATCATCTGACCGTCTTGGCTCCCAATTGACCCAGTCCCAGGCCACCTGTAAACATGCTCTGCTAGATGGCAAGTGCATACAAAATAGTGCAGACTGCCAATTGTTCAACTGGGAATAGACCTGCTGCAGTGCTCTGCAACCAGAGAGAAATAGAGAAAGACTGAGAAACTGGAATGCTCTTTAGTGTGCTGAGGGACTTGCCTACCTCCTGGATGCAGTTCATGCTGTGCTGAGTGTAGTTAATGTTACTTAAGATACCTGCACTGCTATTTTCAGTTTCCCCCTAGCTGCTGCATTTTAGATCTGAACACAGCAGTGTCCTAATGCATGCTGTGCTGCGGACCGGAGTTGTCTCAGGCAACCCAGGGTTACCAGACATCTGACTAGAGGAACCACAGCTGCTGTGTCACTGGGCCTGGTGAGAGGGCCTTAAGGCCATGACCAGTTGCAACTAGAGGGACTGAGCAATTAGGAACTGATTACACAGCTGTATTATAGTTCTATCACTGCCTACAGGCTTTACTGTGACTGTTATGTGCATCAACAGTACAGTGGGGCCTCAACGTTAACCGGCTGAAGATTAAGACTGTTCATTTACAGTAGCCACACAGAGACCTTTGCTCATTGCTTAGTTAGTAGAGGTACCTCTGGGGAGATATCGCACAGGAATCTAGCCATTCTTTTAGAGGGCACTCTAAGCCAGTTATGGTATCCTCATGTACACTAGAGTTGGGTACATTTGCATAGTGTATAGACTATGAGTTCTGTACCACTAGACTGGAATCACTCAGAGATCAGCAAGATTAGTAAGAAGCAGTGCATATAAATGTCAACAATTTAATGATTGGTAATATTTTATGACTAAGGATGCAAAAAATGCACACACCAATACATACGCATGAACAAAACATTCTTTTCTAATAAAACACTGGGGCTTTATGTCTATATTGAAACCCAGCGGTCTCAATGTCTGCAATTTGGGTGTCCATTTCTTTATGTGACAAGATATTTAGGCGCAAAAAGCAGCAATCTCATGAACAAACTATCTTACAGAATAGAAAAATAGCTCTTTTGGAATCTAGTCCGGTAATAACCATTAGATTAAGAATGAACAATATAATATAGAGTTAAGGTTGTATAGTATAGTCCATACAAGAGAGTTGGGGGATAGTGTCCATCCACTTGTGGCAGCCTCTACAGGGACTTGAAGCGCATTCCAAGATATGCAATAAAAAATGAGACCGGAGAAAGAGAGGTGCCTCCAAGTATAGATGTTTTAAAAGATTTATTGCACAGAGACAACTGAAAAGTCACATAAAAGCCGATTTCAAAGGCACATCTGTATTCGTCAAAAGAGTGGATGTCTGCGGTGTAAAATCATCTAAACACAATATCGCTACATAGTCCTACTTGTTTCAGTTCCAGGAAGATGGAGAGGATCTGAGGGCGAAGACTGGAAAGCTCGTGGAGCGCAACGTTAGGCATGATGACGTCCCTTAGCGTAGCTGACAGATGCACGCCTTACTCAAACTAACGGAGATGAATCGATGGAGCCTTCATATATGCTTATAGGGGCTGATGCTAATGAACTTTTAAAGAGGCAACAACACTATTACACTGAACTTGTTTACATGGTATAATATAGCAATAAAAACAGTATTAGCATTATATAAAATAAATATTATTATAAAAAAAGAATTCTCTTTCAACAGTAACTGATTATAAATATTTTTAAAAACTATTACCACAAGATACGGTAAGTTCTAAATAGATTCTATTAAAAATTACAACTTATATCTGAATTGTATAGCCCCTAGAGAGTAAACCATGCAGGGCTCTCCACGGACATCACTGATGTGCCATTTTTTTCTCCATGCAAAGGAAAGGAGTAAAAATCGACACATTGCTTAGTAAAAACAGCACACAGTACACGCAGTCAACACTATTGTTAGGCACACAGTTAACCCTTTGATTGCCCCTAAATGTTAATCCCTTCCAGCCAGTGTCATTAGTACAGTGACAGTGTATTGATCACTGTATTAGAGTCATTGGAAATGTCAGTGTTACTTAGTCAGTTCCCACCCAGCATCAGTCAGTGTCAGATTGCCCCCTTCACAATCCCACTAGAAGTCACTGATCACCGCCATTACTAATATAAAAAAAATAAAAATAAAATATCAGTATATACCGTATACCATCATTTGTAGATGCTCTAACTTTCATGCAAACCAATTAATATACACTTAGGAGGATTTTTTTTACATTTTGGCTTAAAATTTATGACAAAATTTTATTGTTTAAATTTGTTTACTGGATATGTTTTATAGCAGAAAGTAAAAAGTATTGTTTTTTTTCAAAAGTTACTGTCTTTTTTTGTTTATATTATAAAAAAATAAAAACCCAGTGGTGATCAAATACCACCAAAAGAAAGCTCCATTTGTGTGAAAAAATTATATACATGTTATTTGGGTGCAGTGTTGCATGACCGCACAATTACCAGCTGAAGTAGCACAGTGCTGAATAGCAAAAAAATGCCCTGGTCATCAGGAGGTAAAATCTTTCGGCACTAAAGTGGTAAAACTGATTACATACTTGAAAAAACTACCCTTGGCATTATTCACATTTCATATTATTCATATTCTATGCCACAAAAAAGATTTTTGAATGGTGTGTGTATTTACTGTTTCTCTTACTTGCACACACCGATGGACTGGTTAGGGGACTGAAGAACGTCTAAAGCCCATTCACTGGGGAGAGGGAAACAACCTACCATGGGGGAAGGTCTCCACCATGGGGGGCCAGGTAAGTAGAGGTAGATAAGCCTCCCTTTACTGGCACCAGGGTCCCAAAGAGTCCTGTGCCATTTAGCATCTGGCTAGGATGCTTTTGGGGGGACCCTCCTTCAATGGTTACTCCCAATGCTCAGTTTTTTAACGTTAGGCTAGCAGGCCAAATGAAAGAAACTGAACCAATCTCCCCATCCACACATTCAAGGTTGATAGTGAAATCTTTTCTGCTGCGCTATTGTATTCTAACAGCAGGGAGACTCCTACATTGTCAGAATACACAGATCGGCTCTGCAGTCATTGGCTCCAGCAGTTGATTGAGTGACTTGTATCCAACAGGGAGGTGAAACAGAGTTAGATCGGTAGAACATAATCTGCTCATCTGCAGTGGCCAAACATGGATTGCAAATTTGGCTGGTCCCTGCTGAACCGGATACATTTCTATCCATCTATGGCCACCATTAGTTTGAATCTTGAGAGAACAGTAGCAGCTGTTTTTTTTACCTTTAGGCAAATCTTTATGTTTTTACTTTTTTTTTGTAGTTGGGAAAATACAAAAATTAAAGTTGAACTAAAAGGCAACACTTTCTTTTTCCATTTTGGAGGGTTATACCCCCTGTCAGTTTATTTTTTCCATCTGTGTCCTTTAGGGGAGATTTCTTTTCACTTCCTGTCCCATAGCTAAAACAAGAAGTGAGAGGAAATCCCTCCAAAATGAGGGAATCCCTGGGTGTCACCATACCTAGTGTCCCGGGGATGAGGATATTTTGTGGGGCTCAGTGGTTGTGAAGAAGTTAAATGAGGGCTTGTGACTTTTGTTAACTGAATGCTACGGAGATACTAAAAAGGGAGAGACCAATTGCATTTGATCGAGAGAGCAGAATAGATAATGAGACAAAAATGGTCATTTCAATTAGTGGCATGGGGTGCAAAGTTATAAGTCCCAGAAGTAGCATCTCAGTGGCATTTAAGGAAGGGGAGTAGAGAACTGTAGATATATTTAAATGCATGTGATTCAGAGTTTTTTTTTTTTACCTGAATGCGCAGGATAAGGGAGGGGAGTCTGTAAATGTTTTGAATGTTGATAAGCTGAAAATAATAAAGAGAATTAAAAAAAAAAATTACACATACACACACACATATACATATACACACATACACATACATATATATATATTTACTGTGATTAGAAATATAAAAAAGTAGCATTAAAATGCAAAAGTCTTATCAAATGGCTTTCACTAAAGGTAGAAATTACAGAATATTTATAGCAGGTAAAATAAGTATTGAACACATCACTATTTTTCTCAGGAAATAGATTTCTAAAGGTGCTATTGACATGAAATTTTCACATGTCAGTAACAACCCATGCAATACATACAAAGAAATAGAAACAAATAAGTTCAGAATTTAAGTTATGTGTAATAAAATGGATTGACACAGGGAAAAAGTATTGAACACATGAAGAAAGGGAGATGCAAAAAAGGCAAAGAAAGCCAAGAAACCAGCTGAAATTAATCAGTAATTAGAAAGTAATCCTGCCCCTTGTCAGTGCAAACTAATATCAGCTGGTTCAGTCTCAATTGATGGCCTATAAAAAGCTGTCTCATTACCAAGGTGACACACAAGAATCATCTCACGGTGGGTAAAAGCAGAGAGCTTTCTCAGGACCTTCGCATCCTTATTGTTGCAAAACATACTGATGGCATTGGTTACAAAAGGATTTCTAAACTTCTGAATGTTCCAGTGAGCACTGTTGGGGCCATATTCCAGAAATGGAAAGAACATAATTTCACAATAAACCGCCCACAACAAGGGTGCTCCTTACAAGATTTCAATCAGAGGAGTGAAAAGAATTATCAGAAGAGTTGTCCAAGGACCACTTCAGAAAGACCTGGAATGAGCAGGTACCATTTTTTCCAAGAAAACAATAAGTAATGCACTCAACCACCATGGCATGTATGCACGTTCACCACACAAGACTCCGTTGCTGAAGAAAAAGCATTTTGAAGCTTGTTTAAAGTTTGCTGCACAACATTTAGACAAGCCTGTGAAATACTGGGAGAATATATTCTGGTCAGATGAGACCAAAATTGAATTCTTTGGATTCCATAATACACATCATGTCTGGAGGTTAAATGGCACTGCACATCACCCCAAAAAACACCATACCAACAGAGAAGCATGGCGGTAGGAACATCATGGCGTGGGGATGATTTTCAGCATACAGTACTGGCAAACATCCTATCGCTGAAAGAAGAATGAATGGAAAAATGTACCAAGACAATCTTGATAAAAATCTGCTGCCATCTACCTGGATGATGAAGATGAAATGAAGGTGGACATTTCAGCAAGACAATGATCCCAAACACAAAGCCAAGGAAACTCACAATTACCGTATTTTCCGGCGTATAAGACGACTTTTTACCCCTTGAAAATCTTCTCAAAAGTCGGGGGTCGTCTTATACGCCGGTAGCGGCATGCTGACACTTTTTAGGGGGGCGGCGCGGTGCCGCCCCCCCCCGCCTTCCAACAGAAGGGAAACTAAGTACAGGGGTGGTCAGGGGCTGCTGTCTCTTACCTGGCTCCGGTCCCACGACGATCCGGTCCAGGAAGCGCGGCTGCTCCTTCCTTCGGTTCGTCCCCTGGATGTTCGCGCAGCTGCTCGGCTCCGCCTCCTCACCGGTGATTGGCCGCCAGAACTGTAGCTCAGGAAAGGCACACAGGCGGCCAATCACCGGCGAGGAGGCGGAGCTGAGCGGCCCCACGAAAATCGAGTGGAGATGCAGGTAAGTGTGCCGTGCTTAGGTGCTGCTGCAACCACATATGCTGGCTGCAGCAGCACCGTACTGGAACAGGGGTCAGCAAGTGTCAGTGGGAGGAATAGTGCCCCATCGTTGGTGTCCCTGATACCAATGATGGGGCATTATTCCTCCCACTGACACCAACGATGGGGCACTATTCCTCCCCCCCCCCACTGACACCAATGATGGGATACTATTCCTCCCACTGACACCAATGATGGGGCACTATTCCCCCCACTGACACCAATGATGGGGCACTATTCCTCCCACTGACACCAATGATGGGGCACTATTCCTCCCACTGACACCAATGATGGGGCACTATTCCTCCCACTGACACCAATGATGGGGCACTATTCCTCCCACTGACACCAATGATGGGGCACTATTCCTCCCACTGACACCAATGATGGGGCACTATTCCTCCCACTGATACCAATGATGGGGCACTATTCCTCCCACTAATACCAATGATGGGGCACTATTCCTCCCACTGACACCAATGATGGGGTACGATTCTTCCCACTGGTGTGCACTGGAAGAGGGGTAGTCTTATACGGCGAGTATAGCCCAAACACTACATTTTAAACAGGAAAAGTAGGGGGTCGTCTTATACGCCCAGTCGTCTTATACGCCGGAAAATATGGTAGTATCAAAGAAAGAAAATAAAGTTGCTAGAATGGCCCAGCCAATCACCTGATGTGAATCCAATAGAAAATCTATGGAAAGAACTAAAAGATCAGAGTTCATAGAAAAGGCCCACGGAACCCACAAGATTTGAAGATGGTTTGTGTGGAAGAATGGGCCAAAATTACACCTGAGCAATGCATGTGCCTACTTTTTCCATACAGGAGGTGTCTTGAAGATGTCATTGCCAACAAAGAATTTTGTACAAAGTATTAAATAAATTTCAGTTAGCGTGTTCAATACTTTTTCCCTGTGTCAATCCATTTTATTACACATAACTTAATTTCTGAATTGGTTTCTTTGTATGTATGGATTGCATGGGTTGTTGCCGACATATGGTGAAAATGTATTGTCAATAGCACCTTTAGAAATATATTTACTGAGAAAAATGGTGATGTGTTCAATAATTTATTTTGCCCACTGTATATGTAAATTATCCGTTTAAAGCATACCTAAATTGCAGATTACTAATCCTTAGAAAAGGAAGAGTAATAAAAGAAGAAAAAAGAACTAGTGTCTCTAATGGCTGGTTTCCTCTCTATCTCTGTTTTGGTGACAATGCAAAATTTGAGATTTTATTTCACTTTCACTCTTGGTGATATCACTACACTTGAATTATAAAGAGGGTAAACCTCCCTAATGGGGGCATAGACTGCAAAAAAAAAAAAAAAAGTTTTTCCTAGGGGCGGACTGGCAACTCATGGGGCCCCCGGGCAATAGGGGATCATGGGGCCCGTGTCCTTGTCCACACTCAAACCACACCCAAAGCCTATGAAAAAGGTACCAGGAGCATTTCATGGAGCCCCCTACTGACCCCGGGCCCTCGGCAGTGCCCGAGTACCCGAATGGTCAGTCTGCCCCTAGTTTTGCCTTTAGTTATACTTTAACCAGGGAAGTTCTGACCCTTTAAGAAGCAGTCTAAAATTTCCTACTTCAAAGCAGAGAATTTTAATATTGTGAAAAATGGGTGAATTTTGGAGCAAATTTATATTCACAGGAGGGACAAATAGAATGAATAGCACAATAAAGCATTTTCCGACTGAACAGATATTGAATTAATCTTTTTCTAAATGGGAGTGAACTATTGTGATCATACAGTGAATGTGGAAAATCCAAGTTTGGTCAATAAACAGGAGATGGTCTCGTGGATGCTGGTCAATTTCTTGCAGAATTGTTAATAAATAATGAAAAAAACACCCATAGTTGTGTCTTTTTTTTTTTTTCCATCATGAAAATGTCTGATAAACTGCAGAGAAAAGAGTTGAAATAGATTAGAATTTCCTGCAAATGCAAAGTATTAAATATAAAAGAGTGCAGAGTCCAGCACAGCGCTCAATGGTACAGACAGCTCCATCTCTACAATTGTTTTTACATTTCAAAGTGATGGAATAAAATAAGAGTTCCAGGTTTATAACCACATAGAGAGTATTGCTTTCCTGGACTATTCATAGAGGGGGGTGTGAACCAGTAGGAGTAAGGGAAGAACTTCAAAACAATCTGCATAGAACTAAGTCAAAAGGGACAAGAACGGGACAATTGTCCTAAAGCTTTTTAAATTTGGCTGGGCGCCCATGGTGTTGGTAAATTAAGTGTTCATAGCATAAAGCTACACCTATACTACATATCCACTCCTCCAGGGTTGGGGGAGGTGGGGGTTTGGTGGTTCGGTTTCAAATCCAGAAGTGCTAGCGGGTAGGCCATAGTACACAGAACATGGAAATGCAATTGTTTTAGTAAATATAAACTGCTAAATATTCCTCATCAGAAGTTAGAGCAGTCTTGTGACTTCGAACAGTGTCCAGCCCACCACTAGCTAAAGCTTGTAGGAGGAGTTTTCTTTCTGCTCTAGGAGGATGCCCAGTGCTGATTGGCCCTGTGCTGATCACATGCACTCTCCCAAGGAAAAAAGAAAACCTCTCTAGCAATACACACCAAATTGAAGCATGTGCAAATGCTTACAGTTCAGTTTGTCTTATCAGGACATAAGAGGTGGTTGAAAAAGGGAAGGAACAGAGAAGGCTCAAAGGGCCTTTATAAACACAATGCAGAGGATTAACCCCTTAGGTTCCACAGTGAGTATAACAAGCATGCTTTACGGCATATACAGACTGATTTTACTGTTTTGGGTTTAGTAACTCTTTAAATATAGAGTAGGAGAAAGGTGCCAAATTGCAGAGTGTTTACATTAAAAAAATGTATTTCGCTATATGATTTTATACAAAAACAAATAAACCTGACTAGTATGAATCAGTATAGTTTCTCCATCAAAGGTCCAGAGTCCAGGCTTGTCCTTCATATTCTTGTTTTACTACCTAGTAAGCAATGAGCTAGAATAAGCATGCAGCCATTAAAGTCTGAACCCCTCATCCTGTCTAATTGTTCCAAGTTAGTGACTCATAAAAGGTAAAAAAAAGCCAAGTTGACAATGACAGCTCTCATTTTTTTATGCCAACAGGTTCTCTTTAACAAGCAACAGAGTAATTGTCTCTTACGATGAAGATGCTTCCATTATCCCTACAGGACCAGTTACCAGACGGACCAGGCGGCTCGTTTGATTTGAACTCATCAGGATGCATTTCAAGGTCTGTGAAGAGATACCAGATGGATAATTAAATATCCTTGTTAAAGAGGATGAGAGCAAAATCACTCTTTATATTTTCAAAAGCTATACATTAGCAAACTTTAAAATAACTCCTTCTGCCCTTTGATCAGCTTCAAACTTTTTTTCCTGCTGCCAAATTTTCGTGTAAAATGTTTAATCATAATGTAATACAAGTGTTCATATTTCTTCCAGCTAATGAGACTGTCAAGATTCTGAAAGATTCCTGATTGGGCTCTTTTCCTCCCCAACCTTGTCTATGAAGTGATTCCGAGGTTACATCAAGAGGACACATCTAAAGCCTAAGTACACCAGTGTGAACGAAGCCTAAGGCTTAGTTTGCAGTTGGGGTAGTAAAAATAGATGGTTGAGCCAGGTTGTCCCCCCCAAAAAAAAAAATTCCCCCCCAAAGAGGATGTTCAGCCCCCCCTCCCCCCCCCAAAAAAAATGCAAAAGTCACCAGCTTCAAACACTGTAGCTGTTGACTTTTGATAAAAAGACACTTACCTGTCCAGGGATCAAATGCTGCCCTAACTTGGGCTGGTTATTTTACAGTCTCTGGGTCCCTGGTACCACCATGTCTAGTATGGGAAACCAGTTGTGACTCCTTGTGGCTTTACAGCCAGCCTCCCACTGCACGAGAGTGTGTGTGTGTGTGTGGGGGAGTGGGCAGAAAAGGGGAACTTCCGTTTTTGGGTGAAGTTCTGTTTTGAAGCAGCTGGAAAGGGGGTTCACATGCCACAACCACAATACTTTGTGGTACAGCAAATAAGATGCTGCCGTCGTGTTCGGTGGGCAGTACAACTGCCAAACCTAACAAGTGAATGGGGCCACGCCATAACCGCAAGTATTCCCATTTAAAAAAAGAAAAAAAGATACAGGCATTCAGGAGGAGGCAGTATAGCCTCCTGAATGTCTTCCAGCCACGCCTGCACCACTTGATGAAAATCAGTCCATCAAAGATTGCTCTTCACAGACCAATGCAGGTATAAAATGACCTGTAAGGCAACTATACTCAGAGGTTTACATTTTTATTCCGTGATTTATGTTTGTCTGGAACGTCCAAAGTGACACCTACAGCACCTGCACCAGTAAAAACACCTCAAGCACATGTGATGGGTGTTAATGTACTGGCAGTGTACAGAAGTTGGGCCACTGAGTAATTTTCTGCTGCATTTTCCTTTGCTGGGACAGGGGTAAAAGGCGGAAGAGAGGGGAGAGTATATGCACCCATTCATTGAGAAAAGAAACTATGGTTTTACTTAAATCCCCCCTGCCCAGCAGCAAATACTTACCTTTCCTTCACTTCCCAGCTTCTCCATTCAGCTGCAGTGAGTGAAGATAATATGACAACGCTGAGCTAATCACCATGTAAGCAGGTTTCTTAGGGTAGCCTAGATAAGTGCTGCCCTGGACAGGAGGGTTAGGGTTAATGTTATTTCCTGGGTTTTTCTTTCATGGATTTTCCTTGGTCTGAACCATTGGTTCTGTGCCTATAAAAAAGGGACAGTGGACCAAAGCCAAGAGCTCCTAATCGAGTCCTACGCTGTGAGTTTGGGATTGTGGAGTTCCTGGCCCGTGAGTTGCATATCACCACTGTATATAAAATTGTAATTGAGCGCTGGGAACATTAATATAAAGCAGCTAGCATAAAAGGTAACCTTTGGAACCCAGTGGAAAATGTAAAAAAAGAGTATGCAGCGCTAATAAAGATAATAAAATCGAATGAAAAAATCAGATACATAAGTTGCACAATAGCATATGTGAAGATAACTTCATATGTGAAGATAACCATGGATTGTCCAAACAATCCATGGTTAAAGATAATGGTGACTCTTTTGTGTTCTTGTAAATGTACAAATAATGCACTAACCAGATAGCGCATAAAGTGCACGTGGAGCAATTAAGACCCGCTCCTGGTGCTCTGGACTTGTGATATCAGGAAGATGTCATCTGCAGGTTAGCCACTAGATGTCATCAATCCAGGTATATTCGGAAGCCATCCACCAGGAAAATCATCAGCGGGGGAGGGGGGAGTCACACATCACTCCAAACCAGCAGGAACCTTCAAAAGCGGGCTCCCATGGAAATGATGAGACCCAAAAAAGCTTCCGATAGTGTAGTATTTCTTTAATTAGCAAAATTTCAGCATGTACAGATAAGGGATAAAACGTACATCCAGGATAAGATCTGGCCACCAGGGTGTCAGTCAGGATAGCCTTGTGGTATAAGTACACAGGTCAGGGGCACCTCACTAACGCGTTTCATGTAAATAACACTTCCTCAGAGGGAGTGTGCCCATGATAGATGACTGGTATATATATGAAATTGTAATTGGCGCGCATTTGTGCGTGTTTGCGTCACCGATTCCGGTTCGCGCATGCGCACTTGCGAGTATGCGGCCATTTTCCAAGTGATTTCAGTAAATCAATGAGAACGGACTTTCGTGCATGCGCAGTGAGCGCTCGCGGCCATTTTCCAAGAGTTTGTCAACTAGGGAGGGCATTCGCGCATGCGCAGTGAGCGTTCACGGTTGCCATTTTGTTGGTGCCTCAGTGTACATATACTAACAAGCCTCCTATACAGATGAAAAGCATAAAACGATCTATCCACTCAATTATCAGCAAACTCATACTAAAATCAAAGCTCACAGTACACTTTAATAGGGGAGAGCTTAGGAAAGTAAGAGTATAGAAATGAGTTAAAGTATATAAACATAGACTTGTAAAGCTTATGAATAGTGACATCTGGTGGATGGTCAAAGTGTTACTCTAACCTTCCAATTTCTTTATATCACTTCATCTACATTGTTAAATTAATAATTAATAAGAATCCTACATAACTGGCAATAGTATGTAATATGTATGCGGTGAAATGAACTACACACTGTTGCCAGATAATATTCATGACTAAATATGTTCAAAATAAAATAAAATAGATGGATTAATCATCCAGTAAGAATAAAGTGATACTGGTCGCTAAAACCAGTACTGTAAACCATATAAGATCAGTATGACAAACCTCCTATGAGGACCCCTTCAAGAAATAGACATAGAGATTCTGAATATCGTACCTATAATGATACATATGCAAACCACTGACATAACCAACAATCACCCTATCCCTATTATAATCCTGATTATAGAACCCCCACAGGACAACCATATCATAGCCATCAATATAGACCTAATGATTATGATGCCCCTAACCATCATCATTTTTTAGGGAAAGGCTCAGGCAGAAAAAGAAGCCTAAGACAAGAGGAAAGCGAGGAGGAATCAGGAGTAACAGACAAAAGGAGAAAAATGTAACAAACACAGGCATTTTTAATCTCAGTGGTCAGATCCTTACGGCTAAAGAATTGGAGCTTCTTAACAGAGGTCTCAAATTCGCTCCTCCAGCAAAACTTAACAAATTTAATACATTTGACATACAGAAATTTACAAGAAAGCTAACTCTGAAAAGACATTTCCTTAGCAATCCAATAAGCAGAATTCCCCCGAATACAGAGAATACGGGTTTTATAACCACAAATTTAAGAAATGCGTCACTCTTTAATCCACAGGCCCACTCTCACATCAACATTTTCAAAAATATGGTCATTAAGGACCTAGACAAATTGCAAGTGAGAAAATGGAATAATAAACCATATGACCGTAAGCAGATTGACACCATGACCAAGGATCTACTTGAAAATAAGAATCTGGTGATCCGACCTGCCGATAAAGGGGGCGGCGTAGTTGTGATGAACAAAGTGGATTATATGACCCAAGTACAGAATATCCTCGATGATAAAGATACATACATGGAACTACAAAGAAATCCCCTGTTCGCATACAAAAAAAGTTTTTAAATCTATAATTAAAAAAGGATCAGATCTGGGTATTCTCAATAAAAAAGAAAGGGATTACTTATGCCCCACGGCCCCCAGGCTTCCCATACTCTATTGTCTACCCAAGATCCATAAGGATCCTAATAACCCCCCCGGTCGCCCGATAGTAAGTGGAATAGGTTCCCTATGTTCCCGTGTTGGCGAATATCTAGACTCTTTTCTACAACCCCTAGTTTGGAAAACACCATCCTTCCTTAAAGATTCAAAACAGGTACTGATGGACATCAAAGATATCCACATGAGCAATCACACACTTCTAGTCACAGCGGATGTGTCCGCATTGTATAGTAATATAAAACATGAGGATGGGTTGAATGCTGCTGAGTATTATCTCAATGAAGCCACTGAGATTCCACATCCTCAAAAGCGCTATTTACTAGAATTATTGGAATTTGCCATGCAACACAACTACTTCTGGTTTAATGCTAAATATTATCTACAGCAGACCGGAGTTGCCATGGGTGCGAAGTTTGCACCAAGTCTGGCGAACCTCTTTATGTCAAGATGGGAAGAGGACATAATATATTCTAGAGACTGGCCACATTTAATCTTCTATCGAAGGTTCATTGATGATATCCTACTTCTCTGGGAGGGCGATGTATTCACGTTAAACAACTTTTTCACCATCCTCAATTATAATAACCACAATATTAAACTCACTTTTCAGTATTGCAACAGGGAGATTAATTTCCTAGACTTGACTCTATGCAAGAATGGGACATGCATTTCTACTAAAACATTCTTTAAAATAACAGATAAGAACAGTTACATTCCTAAAGATAGTTGTCACCTCCCGAGATGGCTTGACAACATACCGAGGGGCCAATTTCTCTGTGTTCGGAGGAATTGTACCGAAGTAGAGGAATACAGAACTCCGGCGAATATGCTCAAAGGGAGATTCATTGAAAAGGACTACAATGAAAATATTCTAGAAAGGGAAATTAATAAAGTGGCCAATATTGACAGAACGAATCTCCTGATTTCCAAAAACAAAGTTCAAACAGAAAGGAAATATCCCTTCATTACCAACTTCTCGACACAGCACAAGGAAGTGGCCAATATTATCAGAAAGAATTGGAACATTCTAAAAAATGACCCTGTATTGGGTGAAACCCTTCCAGACTTACCGGAAATCACTTACCGGAGAGCTCCAACATTAAGAAACATGTTAGCTCCTAATATAGTTAACCCTCCTAAGCCTCTAACATTTGGTTTCCTCAATACTAAGGGTTTCTTTCCTTGTAATAGATGTATGCTATGTACCTTTAATGGCATACACAAAAAATCTGTAAAACCCTTCAGTTCTAACATAACTGGCCAATCCTATGACATACAATCGACTATTACCTGCTACAGTTCTCATGCAGTATATCTCTTGAACTGTACCTGTGGAAAACGATATGTAGGACGAACGACGAGGAGACAGAGACAGATTGCGTGAACACCTATCAAACATCAAAAAAGGCTTTAAGGAACATTCACTTTCCATGCATTTTCGCCATCATAACAGGAATCCACAAGCACTGAAATTCATAGGCATTGACATTATCAATAAAAACTGGAGAGGCACACATAAAAAAAGAGCCGTTTCAATGCTAGAAACTAAGTGGATCTACCTGCTACACACCCAAGCACCGCAAGGATTAAATGTAGAGCTAGATGTTAATTGCTTTATTGATACTAGCTAAGCATATTATATCCTGGTATAGTTGATTATCTATTACTAATTAAGGTGTTACTACAGGGGGCATATTTATTGGATTATTATACTAGTTGATTATCTATATACAAATTAAGCTGTTACAGCAGGGGGCATGCTTATTGGATTGCTACCATTATATCATTATTAATTTTATATTATAATTTTATATTATATCTTTTATGGATTTTATTTTATTTTATATTTTATAGAGTTTTTACCGTCTTTGAGCTTGAATATAGGGTTTATTTACTATGTAAATATATCTAACTGTCTGTACCTATATTCTTGGGGATATATTGAAATACTGATCTTATATGGTTTACAGTACTGGTTTTAGCGACCAGTATCACCTTATTCTTACTGGATGATTAATCCATCTATTTTATTTTATTTTGAACATACAGTCAGGTCCATAAATATTGGGACATCGACACAATTCTAACATTTTTGGCTCTATACACCACCACAATGGATTTGAATTGAAACGAACAAGATGTGCTTTAACTGCAGACTGTCAGCTTTAATTTGAGGGTATTTACATCCAAATCAGGTGAACGGTGTAGGAATTAGAACAGTTTGCATATGTGTCTCCCACTTGTTAAGGGACCAAAAGTAATGGGACAATTGGCTTCTCAGCTGTTCCATGGCCAGGTGTATGTTATTCCCTCATTATCCCAATTACAATGAGCAGATAAAAGGTCCAGAGTTCATTTCAAGTGTGCTATTAGCATTTGGAATCTGTTGCTGTCAACTCTCAAGATGAGATCCAAAGAGCTGTCACTATCAGTGAAGCAAGCCATCATTAGGCTGAAAAAACAAAACAAACCCATCAGAGAGATAGCAAAAACATTAGGCGTGGCCAAAACAACTGTTTGGAACATTCTTAAAAAGAAGCAACGCACCGGTGAGCTCAGCAATACCAAAGGACCTGGAAGACCACGGAAAACAACTGTGGTGGATGACCGAAGAATTCTTTCCCTGATGAAGAAAACACCCTTCACAACAGTTGGCCAGATCAAGAACACTCTCCAGGAGGTAGGTGTATGTGTGTCAAAGTCAACAATCAAGAGAAGACTTCACCAGAGTGAATACAGAGGGTTCACCACAAGATGTAAACCATTGGTGAGCCTCAAAAACAGGAAGGCCAGATTAGAGTTTGCCAAACGACATCTAAAAAAGCCTTCACAGTTCTGGAACAACATCCTATGGACAGATGAGTCCAAGATCAACTTGTACCAGAGTGATGGGAAGAGAAGAGTATGGAGAAGGAAAGGAACTGCTCATGATCCTAAGCATACCACCTCATCAGTGAAGCATGGTGGTGGTAGTGTCATGGCGTGGGCATGTATGGCTGCCAATGGAACTGGTTCTCTTGTATTTATTGATGATGTGACTGCTGACAAAAGCAGCAGGATGAATTGTGAAGTGTTTCGGGCAATATTATATGCTCATTCAGCCAAATGCTTCAGAACTCATTGGACGCCGCTTCACAGTGCAGATGGACAATGACCCAAAGCAGACTGCAAAAGCAACCAAAGAGTTTTTTAAGCAAAGAAGTGGAATGTTATGCAATGGCCAAGTCAATCACCTGACCTGAATCCGATAGAGCATGCATTTCACTTGCTGAAGACAAAACTGAAGGGAAAATGCCCCAAGAACAAACAGGAACTGAAGACAGTTGCAGTAGAGGCCTGGCAGAGCATCACCAGGGATGAAACCCAGAATCTGGTGATGTCTATGCATTCCAGACTTCAGGCTGTAATTGACTGCAAAGGATTTGCAACCAAGTATTAAAAAGTGAAAGTTTGATTTATTATTCTGTCCCATTACTTTTGGTTCCTTAAAATGTGGGAGGCACATATGCAAACTGTTGTAATTCCTACACCGTTCACCTGATTTGGATGTAAATACCCTCAAATTAAAGCTGACAGTCTGCAGTTAAAGCACGTCTTGTTCGTTTCATTTCAAATCCATTGTGGTGGTGTATAGAGCCAAAAATGTTAGAATTGTGTCGATGTCCCAATATTTATGGACCTGACTGTATTTAGTCATGAATATTATCTGGCAACAGTGTGTAGTTCATTTCACCGCATACATATTACATACTATTGCCAGTTATGTAGGATTCTTATTAATTATTAATTTAACAATGTAGATGAAGTGATATAAAGAAATTGGAAGGTTAGAGTAACACTTTGACCATCCACCAGATGTCACTATTCATAAGCTTTACAAGTCTATGTTTATATACTTTAACTCATTTCTATACTCTTACTTTCCTAAGCTCTCCCCTATTAAAGTGTACTGTGAGCTTTGATTTTAGTATGAGTTTGCTGATAATTGAGTGGATAGATCGTTTTATGCTTTTCATCGGTAAAGGAGGCTTGTTAGTATATGTACACTGAGGCACCAACAAAATGGCAACCGTGAACGCTCACTGCGCATGCGCGAATGCCCTCCCTAGTTGACAAACTCTTGGAAAATGGCCGCGAGCGCTCACTGCGCATGCACGAAAGTCCGTTCTCATTGATTTACTGAAATCACTTGGAAAATGGCCGCATACTCGCAAGTGCGCATGCGCGAACCGGAATCGGTGACGCAAACACGCACAAATGCGCGCCAATTACAATTTCATATATATACCAGTCATCTATCATGGGCACACTCCCTCTGAGGAAGTGTTATTTACACAAAACGCGTTAGTGAGGTGCCTCTGACCTGTGTACTTATACCACAAGGCTATCCTGACTGACACCCTGGTGGCCAGATCTTATCCTGGATGTACGTTTTATCCCTTATCTGTACATGCTGAAATTTTGCTAATTAAAGAAATACTACACTATCAGAAGCTTTTTTGGGTCTCATCATTTCCATGGGAGCCCGCTTTTGAAGGTTCCTGCTGGTTTGGAGTGATGTGTGACTCCCCCCTCCCCCGCTGATGATTTTCCTGGTGGATGGCTTCCGAATATACCTGGATTGATGACATCTAGTGGCTAACCTGCAGATGACATCTTCCTGATATCACAAGTCCAGAGCACCAGGAGCGGGTCTTAATTGCTCCATGCGCACTTTATGCGCTATCTGGTTAGTGCATTATTTGTACATTTACAAGAACACAAAAGAGTCACGATTATCTTTAACCATGGATTGTTTGGACAATTGCACATTATCACTTTATCTCACCATGTAATATGGACTGAGTTATCTTCACATATGCTATTGTGCAACTTCTGTATCTGATTTTTTCATTTGATTTTATCATCTTTATTAGCGCTGCATACTCTTTTTTACATTTTTTGCATATCACCACTGATGCCGGAGTCCATGGCTACTTACCATCTGAAGCCTTCCACTATGTAGGGGGACTGCTAACCTGTCCTAAAGATCCCACCTGCTGGATTCTGCCAACCATGGACTATGCCACGAATGAACTCTATCTATGCAGGCATGCCTGGGCAGCACACAAGCCTGAGATAGGAACTAGGGACATAGGAAAATAACTGTATTGTGCTTTGAACTTTGTAATGTTAAGAAGCTTTTCAATAAAGCTTTCAAACTATGCCTTTTGCCTGGTCTGAAGTCACTTAAGGTGTGTATGCACCTAACCAGCACACATGTGGTTTCCAGTCTGGGTCAGAAAGAACATTGGGTTATGAAGACAGGATAACAAGGGTAACAGAAGCCAGTCAAGCAGCATGTCATTAAGCATATACCTGTGAAAGGTGGGACATAATTTTGTAGCAAGGGAGTGCTGCGACATTATCTCCCCTTGGAGGACAGTCTCAACAGAAGCAGATCAGCGCTCAGAGGTTCCCAGCCTCAGCACTAGGTATGACAGGGGAAGACTTAAGGGAATGCACGCATGAAGCCCATACTAAGTGCATGGTGGGGTTCCATTCCGGTACTGGGAGTGAGGTAGTGGAGATATGCTGGACATGTGGAGTGGGCATAGACTCAGCATGTCCCTCCTAAATGCAACAAGTTACAGTGAAAAAGGTACATTGACACAGGAATAAGAGAGTTAACTGGAAAACACTTTAATGGTTCAAGAGTACAACACAAAGCAAAAGGTAGCCCACGTGTGAGGCAGTGACCCTGCTCAAGGTACCTAGCATACCACAGAAAAACCCACCCTGGGGTAGACATCCTATGTTACCGATACTTGGCGCCCAACAAGGAGAGGACCACCCAGTGAACTCTCAATAGCCTACAACCAGATACCAGCACTGTCACATAGGCAGACCCATACCTTATGTAGGCTACATCTTGGCCAAATCTGAGCTTACACAGGTTGGTTTCTCCTGATCCTTAAAACCAAGAAGAGTAGTGGGGGAGCAAAGAAAAGGTGAGTATGTGTTGCTTTGTAGGGGGATTAATGTGAATCTGCGATGTTTCCTGGCAAAGCACAAGTTTACTTTAAGAAAACCTGCACTTGAAAATAAATTTTCCATTTAGGTGGTGGAAAATATAGGTAAGTGTAGTTCAGACACAAAAGATTACATCTTTAGGGCTATGAAGTACTTCTGACAGTTTCCTCCAGTCAGTGCTCCTGCTGTTCTCGTTTGTCTAGATGTTGGAGGCATCATCTTTGTAGTTCAAATGGCTGACAAAGTGAACCAGAGTCAGTAGATGGATGGAAGCTGCCATTGCCTTCTTTGTTTTTAGACTTTGCTCGTATTGAGATCGTATTGAAACTGGGAACTTAGTAGACATTTCTGTCCTCTACCTAACGCCTTTGAAATGCTGGGAGTAAATCTGTGTATTAAGCTGAACTGAAAGTAACCCAAACCATTGATGTGATGCATTCAACACAGCGTGAACATTCCCTACAAACTCCTGTCAACCTTGCTTTATTTGGTGAGTCAAGAACCCATACAAAGCATACAGCCAGTGGAGTCAGAACTTCTAGCATGCATACTTGTTGCAGGTCACAGAATCAAAGTATACAGAAGAAAGGAAGAGGATGACAGCCCCAGTACAGACTTCATTTAAAAAAAAAAAAATATCTATGGCAGTTCCCAGGTTTATATCCTAGCCAGTTTTCCTCTAAATAAAAGCTGTACTAAGAAGACAGAGGCCATTCTTAGCCAAATTGCCAGTTGTCAACACACTAGATCCTGCGAACTGAAACAATCAGATCCGGAAGTATATACATTTTAATGTGATATGCGCATCCTACGGATTACCACTCTACCAGTACCAGTTAATCTCTGCCAATTAGGAATCATCAATTTTCCAGCTCAGTTATGCATTCCACTGGATCACCAATCCCCACCACTGCTTCCCCAAGAAGTTTTACAAAATCACTGCAAAAGGCAGCTTGGCCAACAAAAGGAGCCATGTGTAACTAACAAACGTGAGTAATTAAGGGCAAATTTACCACTGCTGTCATTGATCTTTAGAGAAGACGTCCTGCAGAGAGACATTGTGTGGTGGCAGCTTTGCAAGTAAGAGCTACTGTTTTAGAGGATCTGGACAGGTCCATTTCCCTGCTAGAATTGGATGCTTGATGCATTAATAGGGCAGGCTAGGATTTATTGTGATGTGTTTTTTGATATATACTGAATATTAGTGTAATGAAAATGCCTAAATTCTGTTAAGTTGAAATTCTAGTTGCGAAGTGATGGAACAATGGTGAATGAAAGGCTGAGGTCATTAAAAACAGAACACAAGTGAGGTGCTTGTAAGATCACCAATGGCTCAAATTTCCGCAGGAATCAGACTACACCGTGTGCACAATTATTAGGCATGTTGTAGTTTGAGGATTTATTTCATTATTGAACAACTATAGTGCTCTAGGTAAATTCTTAGGAGAATATCTATGTGTGCACAATTATTGGGCAACTATTAGTGTGTAGAATTATTATGCAACTAAATGAAAATTTTCCCATCTTACTTGTTTATTTTCATCTGTTATTATTATAATATAGGATTTATATAGCACTAACAATTTGCGCAGCGCTTTACAATATAAGGGAGACAGTACAAAATACATTTCAGTACAGAAGAATAATAGACAACTAAAAATTTACAAATAAACATTTCTGACGTTAACAAAAACAAAACAGTGATCAATACAGCCACCCTTCTTTTCAAGAACAGTCATAAGCCTTCCAATCATGGAGTGTCAGTTTCTTGATCTGCTGGCGATCAACTTTTTGTGCAGCAGCAACCACAGCCTCCCAGACACTGTTCAGAAAGGTGTACTGTTTTCATCATTGTCTTCTTGCAAGATGCAGACTTTTCCCTGTACTACCAATTGAAGAAAGTGTCTTCTAAAAACTGGCAAAAGGTTTGGGAGTTGATTTAGAGTCCATCTTTAACTCGAAAAGGTCCAACTAGCTCATCTTTAATAATACCAGCCCATACCAATGCCCATCTCTACCTTGCTGGTGTCTGAGTCAAAGTGGAGCTCTGTGCCCGTTACTGATCCAGCCACGGGCCCATCCATCTGGTCCATCAAGAGTCACTCTCATCACATCAGTCCATAAAATCTGTCTACAGATATTTCTTGGCCCAGTCTTGATGTTTCAATTAGAGATGAGCGAATTATTCAAAAATTCGGTTCGGCTGATTCGCCGAATTCGCCGAATAAATTCGCTTCAAGCCGAATATATTCGCTGCGAATTTAACTTATAAAAAAGGGTGTTTCTAGGCTTCAGAGAGCCTTTATATTAGTGCAGAACACTGTACCTTTAATTTAAATGCCCTTGGAGTCTGCTGGGGAAGAGAAATAATACTGTCAGTCAGTATGACATGCAGATGAGTGCCGTCGATCTTAGAATCACCGCACACTTCACTCATTTGGGCAGTCACGGGGCCAAAACCAGAGTGTGGAGCCACAGTGTGGCGGTGGAGGCAGCAGCAATGGGAGGCCATACAGCACCCTATGACAAAATGGAACCCACCAGCAGTGTGAGGAGACCTGAAAGTGGCACATGGCAGAGTGTGGCGATGGAGACAGCAGCAATGGGAGGCCGTACAGGGACCCATGACACACTCTGGACCTGGCAGCAGCATGAGGAGGCGGTACAGGGGCCCATGACAGATTACGGGCCTGGCAGCAGCATGAGGAGTCGGTACGGGGGCCCATGGCAGATTACGGGCCTGGCAGCAGCATGAGGAGGCGGTACAGGGGCCCATGGCAGAGTGGCGGAGCAGAAGCAGCTTCAATTGAAGGCCATACACAGGCCTAGGTTTAAAAGTCCCTCACAGTTAATTCCAATAACGAACTCTACTCCTCCGTGCAATCTACTTACGAGACCCTGGGCAGGTCTGGGTCCAATTTGTGGTAGAGACTGGTTTTGTTCAGCCATGCTTGAGCGAGTAATAACAGGTCTGTGCTGCCCTTTGGTGTCTGGCTTAATGCGCACAACACTGAACGTCCCAGCGTTTGTCAACGATTTGCCGTTAAGTGATGCAAACCCGCTGAACCACGTTCATGAGGAGCCGGTACAGGGGGCCATGAATCAGTATGGACCTGGCAGCAGCGTGAGCAGACGACAGAGGCACATGGCGCAGGGTGGCGGTGTAGGCAGCATTATTCTGAAGCCATACACAGGCCTAGGTTAAAAAGCGGAAGCCGTCAGCAGCGTGAGCAGACGACAGAGACACATGGCGCAGGGTGGCGGTGGATGCAGCAGTATTCGGAAGCCAAACACAGGCCTCGGTTAAAAAGCGGAAGCCGTCAGCAGCGTGAGCAGACGACAGAGGCACATGGCACAGGGTGGCGGTGGAGGCAGCAGCAATGGAAGGCCATACAGCACCCTATCACAAAATGGAACCCACCAACAGTGTAAGGAGACCTGAAAGTGGCACATGGCAGAGTCTGGCGATGAAGTCAGCAGCAATGGGAGGCCGTACAGGGACCCATGACACACTCTGGACCTGGCAGCAGCAAGAGGAGGCGGTACAGGGGCCCATGGCAGAGTGGCGAAGCGTAAGCAGCTTAAATTGAAGGCCATACAGAGGCCTATGTTAAAAAGTCCCCCCAGCAGCAGTGTGGGGAGACGACTATCAAGAGTCCAATGGCAGAGTGGCGGAGCAGAAGCAGCTTCAATTGAAGGCCATACACAGGCCTAGGTTAAAAAGTCCCCCCAGCAGCAGCGTGGGGAGACGACTATCAAGAGTCCAATGGCAGAGTGGCGGAGCGGAAGCAGCTTCAATTGAAGGCCATACACAGGCCTAGGTTAAAAAGTCCCCCCAGCAGCAGTGTGGGGAGACGACTATCAAGAGTCCAATGGCTGAGTGGCGATCCGGGAAGTCAGCGTTGTGATTGCAGATGCAATGCAGAAATTTTATGAGGTAATGCCGTGGGTGCGAAGAAGATCATATACCGTCGTACTTCCATCCATAAGACGGAACAACCTGCGAACTGGGAGCTTTATTGCCCTGACCCGCTGAGCAGCTTCTGGGATACCCAAGAGTTTGGCTTCTGTGGGGAATATGGTTGAAAACTGAAACTTAAAAGGCATGTTGACGGAAGGGCACCAGTGTCAGTGCTCCGGAGGGAATATAGCTTCAAAGCTGACACTTAAAGGTATATCGACGGTCAGAGACCACAGGAAGTGGAGCTTGCGTCTTAAATCGATTGAATGTGGCAGACGTGAAACGTCTACGGGCCGTATATGAAACGGGTTGTTCCTCTTTCTGGAATAAGTGTTGGAAATGGCCACTCTTTTTGGTGTGGCGTTTTGTCTATTTAATTCCGATAACGGACTCTACTCCTCCGTGCAATCTAGTTACGAGACCCTGGGCAGGTCTGGGTCCAATTTGTGGTAGAGACTGGTTTTGTTCAGCCATGCTTGAGCGAGTAATAACAGGTCTGTGCTGCCCTTTGGTGTCTGGCTTAATGCGCACAACACTGAACGTCCCAGCATTTGTCAACGATTTGCCGTTAAGTGATGCAAACCCGCTGAACCACGTTCATGAGGAGCCGGTACAGGGGGCCATGAATCAGTATGGACCTGGCAGCAGTGTGAGGAGACCCGAAAGTGGCACATGGCGCAGGGTGGCGGTGGAGGCAGCAGTATTCGAAAGACATACACAGGACTAGTTTAAAAAGCGGAAGCCGTCAGCAGCGTGAGCAGACGACAGAGGCACATGGCGCAGGGTGGCGGTGGAGGCAGCAGTATTCGGAAGCCATACACAGGCCTAGGTTAAAAAGCGGAAGCCGTCAGCAGCGTGAGCAGACGACAGAGGCACATGGCGCAGGGTGGCGGTGGAGGCAGCAGTATTCGTGAGCCATACACAGGCCTAGGTTTAAAACTGGAACCCAGCAGCGTGAGCAGACGACAAAGACGCACATGGCAGAGGATGGATCTGGCAGCAGTATGAGAAGGCGGTACAGGGGCCCGTGGCACAGTGTGGTGATGGGGGCTACAGCAACTGGATGCCAGAAAGTGGCCGATAGGGCTATATACTGCATGGAATTATAAAGTTGTAAAGACAGCGGCCTATAAGGCTATACACACTATAACAATCATGACTTGATTGACCATTGGCCTATAAGGCTATACACAGCATGAATATCATGACTTATTCTGAGAGTGGTTTGGAAGGCTATATACAAAAAGTAATTCATGAGCTGTCTGGACAGCGGACAATAAGTACATATATACAAATCAATTCATCAGCTGTCCAGCCAGCGGCCTCAAAGGCGACACATATAGAAAGCAATTCATGAGCTGTTCAGACAGCGGCCTCTAAGGCGACAGATATACAAAGCAATTCCCGAGGTGTTCAGGGAGCGGCCTGAACGGCTAGGTTATTACTAAATATATTTTTGTGGCCAAACATCGGCCTATAAATAGATGTCTACACAGTGACAAAAAATTATGTCGCCAGACAGCGGCCCCTAAGGCGACAGATATACAAAGCAATTCCCGCGAGCGCACAGGGCCCACAGTGTCTGAGGATGGACGTTGGCGCAGAAAGGCAGAGACCAACTGACTACATAGGTGGTTTTTATAGTACTTTATTTTGGCCTCCCTCTCAGCAGGTGTGAAAAAGGCCACCATTTTTGAACGGTAGCGAGGGTCCAACAAGGTGGACAGCCAAAAGTCATCCCTCTGTCTGATGGTTATTATTCGGCTGTCGCTACGCAAGCAACCGAGCATGCTATGGGCCATTTGTGCCAAGGAATGCGAGGGACTCCCTGCCTCCATCTCCACAGCATACTGCCACGGTGCGTCTGGGTCCTCTGTCTCCTCCTCTACCAGATGCTCCTGCTCCTCCACTCCTGTCCGCTGAGTGGAAAAACCACCCATTTCACTCAATAATTCCTGAGCACCAATGTCCTCCTCTACCTCCTCCTCTTCTTCCTGTCCTGCCCCCACAGGGGTCATGTGGCGTTGAGATCTGTGCGCCACGTCTACCGCACCCTGACCAGCCATTGTTAACAGCATTTGTTCCAGGACGTGCAACAGAGGAATGACGTCGTTCATCCCATAGTCCTGCCGACTCACGAATAGCGTGGCCTCCTCAAAGGGCCTGAGCAAGCGCAGGTGTCACGCATGAGCTGCCAATGGCTGACATCTAAGTTACACAGGGGAGTACCTTTATCCGCTTGTAACATCAGGAAATCGGTGATGGCCTTTCGCTGTTCGTAAAGGCGGTCTAACATATGTAGGGTTGAATTCCACCTTGTTGCAACGTCGCAGATCAGGCGATGCTGTGGAATTCCGTTCTGCCGCTGCAGCTCAAGGAGGGTGTGCTTTGCGGTGTAGGAATGGCTGAAATGCATGCAAAGTTTACGTGACATTTTAAGGATGTCTTGCAGTGGGATGGTGGATTTTAGGAACCGCTTGACAACCAGATTGAACACGTGAGCCATGCATGGCGCATGGCACAACCTTCCTTGACGCAGAGCAGACACCATGTTCTTTCCGTTGTCGGTCAACATGGTTCCGATTTTCAGTTTGCGCGGAGACAGCCATCTGTCGATTTCTCTGTTCATTACTTTCAGAAGTTCCTCCCCTGTGTGACTACGTTCGCCAAGGCATACCAGGTGCAGCACAGCGTGACACCGTTGCGCCCTGCACATGTGATATGCGGGTTGGGTAATGGGACTTGGCACGGGGGTGGCGGCTGAGGACACGGCGGAAGAAGAGGTGGTAGAGGCGGACATCTTTGCTGGACCAAGGACGTGCAAACGTGGAGGCAAAAGCGGCGTGACCTGTCCAAGTTGCTGGTGCGGCTGTGCCGGCACCACGTTCACCCAGTGGGCCGTAAATGACATGTACTGTCCCTGACCGTAGTTACAGCTCCACACGTCGGCGCTGCCGTGCACTTTGGCAGAGACCGACATGCTCAAAGACTGGCCCACCATCTCTTCTACATGTGAATGCAGGGCTGGCACTGCCTTTTTGGCGAAGAAATGCCGGCTTGGCACTCTCCACAGCGGCTCGGCACAAGCCATCATTTCTCGGAAAGGTGCTGAGTCCACCACTTGGAAAGGGAGGGACTGCAGCACCAGCAACTTGGACAGGAGGACGTTCAGCTTCTGCACCGTCGGGTGCGTGCTCGCAAACTGTTGTCTCTTGGAAACGGATTCCAAGAAAGACTGCTGACGGAATCCGTGAAGAGGAGTAGCAGGAGAAGGAGCATCTGAACGAGCGGAAGATGCCAACGAGCGACAACTCCCCTCAGCAGAGGTGTTGGAGCCTTGACTGGCTGATAGAGGGCGATTGACGTCGGGTGACAGAGCAAGTAACGGAGCGGGTGGTGGAGCGGGGGCTGGGGCAGGCAGAACCGCCGTATCTTTATCACGGTTTTCCCAGGCCACCGAATGGCGACGCTGCATATGCTGACGCAACGCTGTAGTCCCAACATTGGCCCCCTGGCCACGCTTGACTTTCTGGCCACATAGTCGACATACGGCTACGTTTACTTCCTCGGGCGTCTTGACGAAAAATTGCCACACCGCCGAGTAGGAAACTTTGCCCCCGCTACTCCTCACTGGCTGACTGCTACTTCCTCCGTGCACACCGGCACCACTACTGGCCGTGGTGGTAGGCTGCAGTGGAGCTGGTGCTCTACTCCGTGGCCGTTTGGCTCCACTGACACTGCTGCGACCCTGCTGCCTCCTGGGCAACCCACCGACTGTTTTGCTCGCTGGCAAGCTGGCACCCTCTTCGCCTGATAATGTGGAAGCAATAGCCTGATGACGACGAGGCTGCCAAGTGCGATCAGCCTCATCATCATCAATTAGGGTCTCCGCGTCACTACTAGCCTCCTCGGCTGCGTGTGGGTCAGGAGACAGACCTGTCTCTAGACCGGCTACCAAGCCACTCTCCTCGCCAGTACTTCTTCGCCTGGCTGCTGAAGAGGCGGATGTCTCCCCCCGTTCCTGACCGCCCTCTGTTAGCTCTTCCTCACTGTACAGTGGGGCTGAGCCCACAGCATGCGATACTTCGCTTGGTGAGGGAACACCAAAGGACAGGGGCAGGTCGAGGACACGTGATTTCAGTGGGCTTGCTCCCGGGCCATGCCAACTAACGGTTGTGTCTGACGTACCCACCGACCGTTGGCTGTAGGTGTCAGAGGTGACCTGGGAAGAGGAAGACGACCGAGTCAAACAATCGATGACGGCAGGGTTGTCGGTGGAGACACGACCGCTGGATGACACCGGGAGCACTGGCCTCTGGCTGCGACTAGTGCTGCCTCGACCCCTTCCTCTGCTGCCACGTCTGCTCGCTCCTGAAACATTGCCTCCTCTGCCACTCCTCTGCGTGTTGTCTGACATACTCTTTAATTCAATAAGCACCCCAAAAATAAAACCGGATTTAACTCTTTGAACGTACAATAGTGGTTGTGAAGCAGAAAGTCAGTTTATTGTACACAATCGGTCAATTGCAGCTTGCCGTTGGCTGGAAACTGTACGTTTAGGTCACTGGAATGCACTAATCACCCAAAAAATATTACCGCCACCCGGCGTGTATATGGATTTAACTCTTTGAACGTACAATAGTGGTTGTGAAGCAGAAAGTCAGTTTATTTTGCACAATCGGCAAACTGCAGCACCAACTGTGCACGACAGCCACCAAAAAAAAAAAGGGTGTATGTCACTTTAAATTTTCGATTCTTTGATAGCTGTGGCCCTAAGTAACGATTCTGTGTCCCTGAGTAACGATTCTGTGTCCCTGAGTAACGATTCTGTGGCCCTAAAGTCTCTGTGGCCCTAACTCTGTCCCTTAATACAGACAGGTCTGTCTCTCTTGAATGACCGGAGGCTAATGAAGAATTCTAAGATGGCCGCGATTTATAGTGCTGGCTGGCGATTGGCTAATGCGATCACATGTCATGAATGCATTATGGGTCAGCGCGCCTTGTCTGCGCGCCTTCCCAGAGATCCCCGCCCCATCTTCTCTGTCCATTTTCTCCGTGGCCACACATGTCGCCGCCATTTTTGGGAAAATTCGATTCGTGCATCCGAAGTTTGCTAATCTTCGGATTCGTCGCGAATAGAATTTTTCCAAATCTTCGGAACGAATTCCACTTCGTCATGTTCGATTCGCTCATCTCTAGTTTCAATCCATGCATCTTGTTCAGTGGTGGTTGTGTTTTAGCCTTCCTTACCTTGGCCATGTCCCTTATCACTGAACACCTTGTACTTCTGGGCACTCCAGATAGGTTGCACTTCTGGAATATGACAGCACTGGGTGATAATTGGTTCCTGGTAGCTTCATGTTTGAATCTTCTCAAATATTTGGCAGTTAATTTGAGTCTCTCAACATGTTTCTTGCGACCCTGTTGACAATTTGCAACAAAAGGTTTGATGGTTCTGTGATCACACCCCAATATCTTAGCAACTTCAAGAGTGCTGCATCCTTCTGAAAGACTTAAAAAACTAAATTTGACTTTTCCAAGTCATTTAAATCTCTTTTTGGCACATTTTGCCTGAGGAAATGCTGCTCAATAAATATGCACACCTTGATATAGGTTGTTGATCTCCTTAGGCCACATCCTCCCTCATTACACAAGTACCTATCACCCGATATGCTTCAATCCAATAAGCATTCATTTATACAGCTTGGAGTTGGACAATAGGCATGAAAATGATGATTTGGTCAAAATATTCACTTGCCTTATAAAATTGTGCAAGTGTAAATTTGAGTCGTCTGTGGATTTTGAAGTTAATGAGGATGGGGCAGGGGGAGACTCAGTTATTGGAAGGGGCAATATGGCTAGTTTAATTCCTGAAAGATATTACAGGTCATTAATAGATGGTTTACCACAGAGTCTGACCATAGAAGATACACCAGTTTTAGACAGAAAAGTGTCCCTGACACTAACAACAAATAGCAATTCCTTTCTATAGAGTCAATTCCCTAGCTTAGCCATATTTCCCCCTCCCTTCTGCCATGTCATAGTGTACTCTTCGGGGAGTGTTTAATTATTGTCTGTGCTGGCCCAGCTTTGCCATCCCTCCTCTCATCTCCCTACATACATTTTTATGTAATAGCCAGGGAAGAAATGAAGGGGGACATTTATAGTGTGTCACTTGAAAAACAGTTCTGAGCCTGCTGGAGCTCCTGATATCTCATCAAAGATGCCAGCACACCCCGTAGCAGTCTCAGGCCTTTTGTATGTGTACACATGGGTGGCATTTACAGGGAAAAAAACATCCATAAAATACATTAAATTCACATATAATCTTACAGGAATATTATTGAAATTAATGGTCTGGCGTCAGGGTCTCTATAACTGCTTCTGCGCTGCCCTATAGAAGAAATACTGCTGCATGGTGGCACAAGTGCGTAAAATCACATATATGTGGTTTTGCATTTACTGATAAGGGGTGCTTGCGCACCCTACCTGCGCCACTATTCACGGCCTCGGCTGTCAATCACCGGGTCCTGGCCGTTGATTCCTCGCTGGCACCCGGTAATTGTCGAGTATCTCTGACAGGGGAGAGCCCCCATAATGAAACACCCTACAGCACACAGTTAACCCTTTGATCGCCCCAGATAACCCCTTCCTGCCCAGTGCCATTAGTGCAGTGTCAGTGTTTATTAACACTGACCACTGTACTGGTGTGACTGGGGATGTCAGTGACACCAAGTCTGTTCCCCCCCAGTGTCAGAAAGCCAGCTGCAGTCCTGCTATAAGTCGCTGATCGCTGCCATTACTAGTAATGTAAAAAAAAAAAAATCCAGTATATATGCCGCCACTTGTAAACACTAACTTTCACGTAAACCAATTTACATGTATTGGGATTTTTTTTAGCAAAGACATGGAGCAGAATACATTTTAGCCTAAATTTATGACAAATTTGATTAACATTTTTTTATTGGATGTGTTTAATAGCAAAAAGCAAAAATATTGTTCTTTTCTCAAAATTGTCAGTCTTTTTCTGTTTATAGAGCAAAGAATAAAAACGCACAGGCGATCATATACCATCGAAAGAAAGTTCTATTTGCTGGGGGAAAAAAAGGACAAATTTAATTTGGGTGCAGCGTTGCATGACCACGCAATTTTCAGTTAAAGTAATGCAGCACCGTATCGCAAAAATGGCCTGAACAGGAAGAGGGGGGGAAATCCTCAGGAGGGCAAGTGGTTAAACTCAATTCAGGTTTACCAATGAACTCCTACAAAAGCTGAAAAATAGCAGCTTCTTAAATTGATACCTATACCCTTAAGGGTCACAGATACACATTTGCTGTCTTTATCAGGGGCGGACTGACAACTCATGGGGCCCCCAGGCAATAGGGGATCATGGGGCCCCTGTGTCCTTGCCCAAACTAAAAAAAGCCTATGAAAAAGGTACCAGGGGCATCTCATGGGGCCCCCCACTGACCCCGGGCCCTCGGACAGTGCCCGAGTTTCCAAATGGTCAGTCCGCCCCTGGTCTTTATCGAACAAGACTATTTTTAGCTGAAAAAGAAATATTAAAAAAAAAAATGCTGTCACTATGTAATTCTTCACTTTGACAACTAGATGGCAAGCTTATACAATTTTCAGAAATTCCATCCAGAGCAGTCTTCCAGTACATTTCATGCTAAGGAGTTGTCTTGCACAAGGACCTGGTGGATTTTAGTTATGCCTCTTCTTACGAATGACAGACAGAAAAATCAACACATTAGTGTATTGCTTCCCTGGTATAGTGCCAGTATAGAAGATAGAATAGTGTGCACATATTCTCTATCACCATCTCAGTCACTGTGCATTTGAGTTAATAATCTAATTCAGGACTTGTAATAAAAAGCAGCTTGAGCATAAAAGCCAATCTTGTGCCTGGTGTAGCTATATTTGTATGTATTTATTGCTCTGCGGCATACAATAGTTCTATAAACATTAAATGGGTACAATAAACTACCATACTGTAATATAGGCAGGGCTATCAGAATATCATATCACTTGTGGGCCAGTGCCTAGGGCAGCCAGGTTAGAGGGGGCAGCACCAAGCCTTTAGAATTATCATTGGGATAACTGTTCCTTTTTTCTCCCCTGTTCTGACCTTGGAACATTAGTGGCTGATTTTAAAAAAAGATAACTGTAGAGGGAAGAGGGGTGTTGAGAAGAGTCAGAAGGCTCTTTTCAGTTCACGGAAATAGAAACTATTTTTTGTCTCCTGCTTTCCCTGTGAAATATAGAAGGAATGAGAGCACCAGGGATCTGGCATGAGTCTAGTAGGTTTTTTGATGAACAACACAGTAACTCCAACATGTTTGAGGAGCTCACAACTCCCCCGCCATCATGGCTTAAAGTGATAGCAGTGAGAAAAAAAAATCTTTTTGCAGACAAAAGCATATTTCATTGTTACTTTGTGAAGGTTTTTATGGTTTCTACAATAAAGTGCTGTGAAAAAGTATTTCCCCCTTCCATATATATATATTTATATTTATTAGTGGCAGTGCAGTTTTCTGCCATGGTAAAAATCAAGGTTCTGGGAAGGCTGTCCACAAGGTTTAGGAGTGTGTCTATGGGAATGTTGGACCATTCTTCCAGAAGAGCATTTGTGATGTCGAGCACTGATGTTTTTTTTTTTCTTGGGAGAGTGCATGTGATCAGCACAGGGCCAAATCAGCACTGTCCAGGCAGAGGGTCAGGGGATTCACATTCTCCTAGACCAGAAAGAAAAAACTCCTCCTACAAGCTTTAACCAGTGCTCTGCTGAAGTCACAAGACTGCTCTAACTGCTGATGGGAAAAGGTATTTAACAGTTTATATTTACTAAAATAATTGCATTTCCATGTTCTGTGTACTGTGGGAGACCAGATATAATGAATGCAAGATCCTGGGTTTAGTAACACATTAATGCCTGCTGTAGAATGGGTTTACTGCCCTGTGTCCATTTTCCGCCCTCTTGCTCCTCTTTTTGCCCAGGGCAGCTGCCCCTCCTGCCCACCCATTGTCCAGGCCCTTGGTCAGGGTCGACAGCAACCTCTAGGTTGGCCTTCTATAAGGCAACTGTCAGGCAACTTCAACCACTTGCCGCCCCCCCACAGTACATGGGCAATGTACTGGTATATCACCCACCACACTAGTGTGCTTAGCACCCAACCTCTCTGAGCGGCCAGGGTATCATGTGATCGCTATGACCAATCATGATATTTAGGTACGCAAACTGTCATGAATGGGCTTTCATTCATGACAGCTTGATTACTGTTGTGCTGCTGTGATTGGCCCACGGCTATTCTACCTGTACCACGTAGTTAGCCATAGCCAGTCACAGCATGTCAATTGTAACTAAGCTGTCATAAATGGAAACCCATTCATGAGAGGTAAACTGATTGCTTATAACAGTGTTCTTCACTGTTAAAAGCAATAACAATGTAAAAAAATAATTACAAATCCTGGATCACCCCCTCCCAGAGTAGTACAGTGTCACTATGGTGACAGTGAACTACTCTGATGACAGGATGTATAAAAATGGTAAAATATTAAAACTAAATGGTTTACAAAAATTGAATACAAAATTTAACACACACACACACACACACACACACACACACGTCAGTATCCCTGATCACCGCCAGGTGAACAAAATCTATTTAATCCCTTTATTTTCCAAACAATTTTGACAAAAAAAAAAAAAAAACTTCAAAATACTTGCCATGCCTCTTACTAAATACCTTGGACTATCTACTTTTAAAAAAGGGGTCATTTGGGGGTATTTGTACTGTCCTATTTTACTGCCAAAGCAAGGCCTGTCAAAAAAAGAAAAAATGATCAAAAATGCCAGGTGCTAAAAATAAAAAACAGCGATGTGTGGTAATGCAAGTGTGATTAACGTTCATCATTGGGTGCTAAATTCAAAACAGGTGATGAGAATTCAAAACATTAGCCTAGCAGGGTCCAACGTTGCTCTCCATTTCATAGGCTACCCATAGTAAATTGTTACAGAACACTTGATATTTACAAAGAATAAATAATCAAAATGCATAACCTACTTTCACAGGCTTTCAGTTGTTCTGTCAAGGATAGAATATCTCTGGTCTTCATGTACATTATGATACATATATCCCCAAAAATCAAGGATATAGAATATTGTCCAAAATGGTCGACAACTTGCCCTCTATATTGCACAACAATTTGGGGTAAGCGCCCATTCTCCATCAAGCACTAGTCCTCACGGCAATATTGTTTGTCCTTTAGAAGAGCACACAAGAGGGATGATTCAAGCTCTCTCCATAAGATCTTGCTTTGCTCCTGTACTAATGAACTCACTGGAGATTTCACTCTTTTTACAAATAAGAACTTATTGACTCTATCAAAGATAAGGTGACCAGATTTCAGGGGTGGACTGACCATTTGGAAACTCGGGCACTGCCCGAGGGCCCGGGTTCAATAGGGGGCCCCATGAGATGCCCCTGGTACCTTTTTCATAGGCTTTTTTGAGTTTGGGCAAGAACACAGGGGCCCCATGATCCCCTATTGCCCGGGGGCCCCATGAGTTGTCAGTCCGCCCCTGCCAGATTTTCAAAATTAAATGCAAAGACACTCAACTGACCATACCCACTTTTATTAGGGGCAGGGCAGAGTGGGGAAGGGGGGGGGGGATATAATAGCAGCACATGAAGCACGCTACATAAAATGTTTGGTTGTAGTCAAATTGTACTATTGTTGGGAGGTGACACAAAAGGGTATGCTTTATTAACACCTTAGCCTACCTTGCTCTGGGTCAAGAGTGCATGAGATGCATAGTAAAGAGGCCAAAAGTAAGTAAGGTACTTTAGGAGTGCCTTCCAAACAAAATTCTTCACTCCTCCCAATACAATCCCCCAAAAACCCCCATAACATAAACGACCAACACAAATTCCCCCCTCCCTGAATTGTACCCACCGGACCTTGGCATGGTATTGCTGGTGAGTCCCTACAGTCCACTATCTACTAGTGAATTACCTCCCCATAAAAAATAAAAAAAAAAACACTACACAAGCAGAGAGGGAGAGGGAAGGGACCAGGTAGACCTTTCGGCATCAGCATGTGACATCATCAATACCCTGGACACAGCTGGAAGCAGAAACACCCCTCCACTCCTTCACCCTTTTCCAGACCATTCACAGAAATGTTTCTAAGACAGATTAGCCTGTAGTCACCTGGGCCAGGGACACCATTATTAAAGCTGGAAAGAAATCAGGGACATATTCTTGTAACTAGGGACGAAATTGGGGACACTTTCTCAGGGAAAACAGCTCTCTAAAATTTAGGACTGTACCCAGAAACCAGAGACGTCTGGTCACCATAATCAAGGATGGTCTTCAGGCCATGTATGATTATCATTCTTACATATTGTAGGTATCAAGAAGTCTTTCCTCATTTGACCCTGGGATGTATTAAAATATAATTATATAGTGCCTGAACTTATAACACTCTATCAATATAAAAATGTAGTATGAATTAGCCATGTCCAGATAATGGAATGGGTAGATTGTTTCCAAGCATGTAGTGTATCACACTTGGCAATGTATATGTACATTTAGATTTCTGCACCATAAATATCCAGCTTATCATGCCATCAAGGAATGTTCTCCAAATCATAAGGCAAGATACTTGATTGGATCTTATGCATTTGTGCTGCACAAAAAAAAACAAAAAAAAAACAGTCAATCAGGTGAAGGCCACCATTCCAGACTAGCAAATTAGACTTTTCCTTAACCACTTCTTCTCTGGACACTTTCACCCCCTTCCAGTCCAGGCCAATTTTCAGCTTTCAGCGCTATCACACTTTGAATGACAATTGCACAGTCATACAACACTGTACCCATATGATTTTTTTAGCATTTTTTTGAGACAGATAAAACTTTATTTTGGTGGTATTTATTCGCCACTGGGATTTTTATTTTTGTGCTATATAAATGAAAAAGGCCAAACATTTTTTTGTAAAAAAGTATTTTTCTAATAAAATGTTCCAAATAAATAATCTTTCTTCATAAATCATGGCCAAAATGCATTCAGCAAACTTTTTAGTAAAATAAATAAGCCAAAATAGTTTAAAAATCAAAAATTATAATTTTTCAAAAAACTTTTTTTATATTACTTATGGTTTGTTAAACATACTGTCACTCTAGCAGTAGTGTCACCATAGTGACACTGTACTACTTGTGGGGAGTGAAGAAGATACTTTTTTCTTTTTTTTTTTCTTCAAGGATTGCTTTTTACACCCATGAAGGCTGTAAAAACAATTATTTCTCCTCCTCTCTGGCTGCATTCTTGCAGCCATTGAGAAATACTGTGAGAGCTGTGATTGGTCACAGCTTGTCACATGGTACAAGGCTGTTGTGAATAGCCTTGTACCATGTGACCTCTGTGATCATTCACAGATTTCCCACGTAGTAAGCAATTATGTCAGGAAGTGAAATCTTGTTTACTACTGTTCATGTGATCAGCCAATCAGTTATCACATGAATTGGAACCTCACACAGAGGTCCCGTACAGCGATCAGTGTACACACAGGTGACTTTCCTTCCAGCCGTTTATCTACATGGGCCGGACAGAAAGTGGACCAGAACTCAAAAAGTGAAGCTTTGCCATTTGTGCCTGGAAATCTGTCTTGAATTCCTTCCTGGTATGTGAGTGTGCCTAGGCACTCTTGTACTAGCTACATATCTGTAGTGTGAAATCATCTAAGGCACTGCTGCCTATGACTGCAGGTCTCAGGAGATTTGGGGTGACATTTGGTGATGGTACTACTGTGCTGCTCACTGTTTTTTTTTGCTGGAGAGAAATCTGCAATGTAAGGATCTCCCTGCTTCTGCTTCATTCATTCTGTGGATCTACAGTTGCAAGAAAAAGTATGTGAACCTCTTGGGATTACGTGGAGTTTTGCATGAATTGGGCATAAAATGTGCTCTGAACGTCATCTAAGTCACAACAATAGAAGAACACAGTCTGCTGAACATAATACTACACAAACATTAGATGTTGCCATGGTTTAATTGCACATAACATGTAAACAATCACAGTGCAGGGAGGAAAAAGTATGTGAGGCCCTAGCTTAATGACTTCTCCCAGAGCTAATTGGAGCCAGGAGTGAGCCAACCTTGACTCCAATCAGTGTGATGATATTGGATGTGTTGCTGACAGCTGTCCTGCACTTAAAACACACACACCTGTTTTGGGTTTACTGGTTTCAAGAAGCACTGTCTGATGTGAACCATGCCTCGCAGAAAAGAGCTCTCAGAAGAACTACGATCAAGAATTGTTGACTTGCATGAAGCTGGAAAGGGTTACAAAAGTATCTCCAAAAGTCTTGATGTTCATGTGTCCACGGTAAGACAGACTGTCTACAAATGGAGAAAGTTTAGCACTGTTGCTACTCTCGCTAGGCGTGGTCGTCCTGTAAAAATGACTGCAAGAGCACAGCGCAGAATGCTGCATGAGGTAAAGAAGAATCCCAGAGTGTCAGTTAAAGACCTACAGAAATCTCTGGCACATGCTAATATTTTTGTTGACACATCTACAATAAGGAAAACATTAAACAAGAATGGAGTACATGGGAGGACACCACGGAGGAAGCCATTGCTGTCCAAAAAGAATATTGCAACACGTTTGAAGTTTGCAAAAGAGCACCTGGATGTTCCACAGCACTACTGGCAAAATATACTGTGGACAGATGAAACCAAGATTGAGTTGTTTGGGAAGAACACGCAACACTATGTGTGGAGAAAAAAAGGCACAGCACACCAACATCAAAACCTCATCCCCACTGTAAAACATGGCGGAGGGAGCATCATGGTTTGGGGCTGCTTTGCTGCCTCAGGGCCTGGACGGATTGTTGTCATTGATGGGAAAATGAATTCCAGAGTTTATCAAGACATTTTGCAGGAAAACGTACGACCATCTGTCTGCCAACTGAAGTTCCGCAGAGGATGGGTGATGCAACAGGACAATGACCCAAAACATACAAGTAATTCAACAAAACAATGGCTACAACAGCACAGAATACGCCTTCTGGAGTGGCCCAGTCAGAGTCCTGACCTCAACCCGATTGAAATGCTGTGGCATGACCTTAAGAGAGCGATTCACACCAGACATCCCAAGAATATTGCTACACTGAAATCGTTTTGTGAAGAGGAGTGGTCCAAAATTACTCCAGATTGTTGTGCAGGTCTGATCTGCAACAACAGGAAACGTTTGGTTGAGGTTATTGCTGCCAAAGGAGGGTCAACCAGTTATTAAGTCCAAAGGTTCACATACTTTTTCCTCCCTGCACTGTGAATGTTTACATGTTATGTGCAATTAAACCAAGGCAACATCTAATGTTTGTGTAGTATTATGTTCAGCAGACTGTGTTCTTCTATTGTTGTGACTTAGATGACGTTCAGAGCACATTTTATGCCCAATTCATGCAAAACTCCACGTAATCCCAAGGGGTTCACATACTTTTTCTTGCAACTGTATGTTCCTATACCTCTCCTGATGATTATTGAACATTCCTCCCCCTGTCATCAGATCACCGGTTCTCAAAAGGACAGACTGTACAGCACAAGGAATGGTTAGTAGTGGGGGAACAGATTATCTGCAGGAAGGCCACAAGCAACAAGGGTGATTAGTCCTTTGCCCTCTGCATGTCAATTTTGAAAAAGTGGCCAAAAGAAGTGCAAGACCCATTATGTTTTTTTAATCTGTAGCTGCAAAACTTGTTACTTGTACTGTGTTCAGGGGTGTATTTATCACAAGGCAAAAAGGCATTTGCCTGGGGTGGCATATTTTGGTGGGAGGGGGCAGCACTGCCCCTTGGAAGAAGGGATGGAAGAAGGGACACACGCAGCATGGGGACCTGGTGGGTTCCGAGAGATGCTGTGGGTTTCATGACGGTGTATGCAGAGCCTGATTCTCGTTCCTGGGGATGTCCGGAGCTGTGAAGGTGAGTGTCTCTCTCTCTCTTGCCATGGGTGATGGTGGCTAGTGTATGGGGAGCAGTGGTAGTGGAATGCTCGGGTGGAAGGCATGGGTGCTCATAGTCAATGTCAGGCTCCAATTTTTGTGTTGCCTAGGGCAGCACAAAACCTAAATACACCACTGACTGTGTTCCCATATGTTTTGGCACAAACTAAAATGTGCATGTTAGCATGTCACATTAAGGTGCCATTGAGAATAGCACCGCCGCTTGTCTGCATGTGTGTTTTCTGTGCATTGTAGGAACACGTGATTTTGAACATGTTCCTGTAACCCATGAATGTGAACCTAGCCTTAGACCAGGGTTTACCCTTGCTTAGTATTAAATATGTGCCATGGAGGTGATATCATTGAGGGACACGAATACGCTGCATATAATCATTTTTTGGATATTGATTTTTTTTTTTTAAACACACAACTGTATTGGAGGTTAAAGCAGAACTAAAGGACCAAAACACTCACCTGAGCTGCAATGGCCCAAAGCCAGCAAGGTCACTCGCCACACCTTCTCATCGGGTTTTCTGGGTTCTAGTTTTCAGCTGTTTTGATTGACTGGTGCAGGATGGCATCTGTCTGGCTCAGCTCAATGTACAATCCACAGGGGATTGCAAATAGGCAGATAAGTGTTTTTTATTACAAAAGAGACATTACATGTCTCTTCTGTGGTAAAAAACATGCCTGTTCACAATTTTTCATTTATTCCTTCAGTTCCACTTTAACCATTTTAAACGTTTGGATGATAAATATATATATAGTGATACGGAGGATTCTTAGCTCAGCGGAAAAAGCATTTTTAAGTGAGTTTATGCCAGACAGGAACTAAAATTAAGGGCCTGGTAGCCCACTGTTATTAAACAGTAACTGAAAAGTCATTTCGACATAAAGTTTCCCACATAGGAGGTTTCAACTTCACTCAAAATAGACAATAAAAATGCCAAACCACCTGGCTCATTGGTTAGCAGTACCTCTGCTTGGCTTGGTCTCCCAGACCACTCAGCCATTCAGGCTCTCAGCCTAGGTGATAGCTCCTTGCTGTTCAGGCCCCACATGGCCTCTTGACAGAGTTTTCCCTGTACCTCAGCTTGCTTCCTGCAGAGACTCACAGATTCCCTCCAGCCTCTTGGACTCACTGGCCTTTTCGGCTTCCTCCAACCTTCTCTTGGTCTCCCAGACTCTTGTAACTGGCCAGACTTTCCCAGTCCTTGGGCCCAGAATCCCCCTCACAAGGGTTGTAGTCTCCACCAGGCACTTCCAGCTCTCCTGACAAGGCTCTGTCTTCAGGCTTGCACTGCTATTCCATCTCCACCACTAAATGCTCTCACCAGCCCATCGTTATAAGGGCTGTGTGCACCTGGGCACACACCCTGCTGGTTGTCCACAACACCCAGACACAGAGTTGGAGAATCCATCCCACCCAAGACTCTTAGGAATCTCCAAACTACAGAGCCCCATCCAGCAATACCCAGATCCAGAGAAAACTGCACAAGCAGTTTTCTCTACTTCAAATCTATGCTCTGTAGCATTGCACTAAGCAGACATGCAAACTCAGTGTGAGGCTGTCTCACTATGAAAATTGCCAGGAAAAAGACACAGTCACATAATATACATATACACACACTTCTGCTCAAAGATGGCACTCCCTGGCAGAAATCATTCAATTTTGGCATTGATATTGAAAATATGGCATTGATATTGAAAATATGACTGATCAGGCCAAAAAGCTGTCTTTTATTTAAGGATAGTGATCATATTTATTATCACATAGCTGTTTGGCTCCTTTTTAAATCATAATGATAACAAATCACCCAAATGGTCCTGATCAGCATACACTGGAATGTTTGGCCTTGCTGCAGACACACAAGGTGACACACAAGGGTAAAAAAAAGGCAATTAAAAGGTTAATTTCTCACATATGTGGCTTTTTAAATTGCAATTAGTGTCTGTATAAATAGTCAATTAGTTTATTAACTCTCTCGTGGATGCACTGAGCAGGTTAGATACTGAGCCATGGGGAACAGAAAAGAACTGTTAAAACACCTGCATATATAGATAAAGAAACGTTATGAAGATGGAAAAGGGCGAAAATAGATATCCAAAGCCTTGAATATGCCAGTCAGTACTGTTCAATCACTTCTTAACAAGTGGAAAATTAAGGGATCTCCTGATACCAAGCCAAGGTCAGGTAGACCAAGAAAGATTACAGCCACAACTGCCAAAAGAATTGTCTGGGATTCAAAGAAAAACCCAAAGGTAACCTCATGAGAAATACATGCTGCTCGGGAAAAAGATGGTGTGGTTGTTTCAAGGAGCACATTACAATGATACCTGAACAAAATTTAGCTGCGTGGTCAAGTTGCCAAAAAGAAGCCTTCAATGCACCAATGCAACAAAAAAGCCTGGTTACAATATGCCCAAGAACACCATTACACGCCTCACAGCTTTTTTCACACTGTAATCTGGAGTGACAAAACCAAAATAAAGTTTTATGGTCACAACCATAAGAGCTATGTTTAGAGAGGGGTCAACAAGGCCTATAGCGACAAGAATACCATCTCCACTGTGAAGCATGGAGGTGGGTCACTGATGTTTTCAGTGCGTGAGCTCTAAAGGCACACAAAATCTTGTGAAAATTGATGGCAAGATGAAAGCAGCATGTTATCAGCAAATACTAGCAGACAATTTGCATTCTTCTGCATGAAAACTGCGCATGGGACACTCTTGGACTTTCCAGCATGACAATGACCCTAAGCACAAGTCCAAGTTGATGGTTCAGTGGTTACAGCAGAAAAAGGTGATGGTTCTTGAGTGGCCATTACAGTGGCCATTACAGTCTCCAGTACTTAATATCATCAAGCCACTCTGGGGAGATCTCAAACATGGGATTCATGCAAGACGACCAAAGACTTTGCATGACCTGGAGACATTTTGCCAACACAAATGGGCAGCTATACCATCTGCACAAATTTGGGGCCATGTGGACAACTATTATAATAGACTGCATGCTGTCATTGATGCTAAAGGGGGCAATACACAGTATTAAGAACTACAGTGGGGCAAAAAAGTATATACATGGCCCCATTCATTCTGTCATGTACATGGATCAGTCATCCTGGTCCCTTTGCGGAGAAACAGCCCCAAAGCATGATGTTGCCACCCCCATGCTTCACAGTAGGTATGGTGTTCTTTGGATGCAACTCAGCATTCTCTCACCTCCAAACACAACGAGTTGTGTTTCTACCAAACAGTTCTACAGTATTTTGGTTTCATCTGACCATATGGCATTCTCCCAATCCTCTCCTGGATCATCCAAACGCTCTCTAGCAAACTTCAGACGGGCCTGGACATGTACTGGCTTAAGCAGGGGGACACGTCTGGCACTGCAGGATCTGAGTCCCTGGCGGCGTAGTGTGTTACTGATGGTAGCCTTTGTTACGTTGGTCCCAGCTCTCTGCAGGTCATTCACTAGGTCCCCCCGTGTGGTCCTGGGATTTTTGCTCACCGTTCTTGTGATCATTTTGACCCCACGGGGTGAGATCTTGCGTGGAGCCCCAGATCAAGGGAGATTATCAGTGGTCTTGTATGTCTTCCATTTTCTAATTATTGTTCCCACAGTTGATTTGTTCACACCAAGCTGCTTGCCTATTGCAGATTCAGTCTTCCCAACCTGGTGCAGGTCTACAATTTTGTTTCTGGTGTCCTTCGACAGCTCTTTGATCTTCACTATAGTGGAGTTTGGAGTGTGACTGTTTGAGGTTGTGGACAGGTGTCTTTTATACTGATAACAAGTTCAAACAGGTGCCATTGATACAGGTAATGAGTGCAGGACAGAGGAGCCTCTTAAAGAAGAAGGTACAGGTCTGTGAGAGCCAGAAATCTTGCTTGTTTGTAGGTGACCAAATACTTATTTTCCACCATAATTTACAAATAAATTCTTTCCAAATCAGCCAATGTGATTGTCTGGATTTTTTTTCTCATTTTGTCTCTCATAGTTGAGGTCTACCTATGATGCCAATTACAGGCCTCTCTCATCTTTTTAAGTGGGAGAACTTGCACAATTGGTGGCTGACTAAATACTTTTTTGCCCCACTGTAAGGGTATGCAGACTTGTGAACAGGGCACATTTCATTTGTTTACAGTGCATCCAGAAAGTATTCACAGCGCTTAACGTTTGCCACATTTTTTTATGTTACAGCTTTATTCCAAAATGGATTAAATTCATTTTTTACATCAACATTCTACAAACTAAACCCCATAATGACAATGTGAAAGAAGTTAATTTTGAAATCTTTGCATCTTTTAAAAATAAAAAAAAACCACATGTACAAAAGTATTTACAGCCTTTGTCATGACACTCAAAATCGAGCTCTGGTGCACCCTGTTCCCACTGATCATCCTTGAGCTGTTTCCACAACTTGATTGGAGTCCACCATAAGAAAAAAAAAAGAAATGGGTTTAGCCTGCTGTGTTCTTTAAAAATGGTACATACTGTATATTACCAATTCTACGAAAGTATGCTATATATTTTTTTTTTCTTTTAAAGTAAAAAGGTTTGTACTTTGACAAACGTCAGTTGGTGCTGCAGTACTTTATTTTCTTATTTTATAAAGGCAATAAAAAACTGACAGACGTTCTTACCCATCACACTCAACTAAAATTCCTTGAAAATGTGTAGAAAATTATGTTTTTGTAACAAATATGGAGTTTCAGTGTAAGAGCCGCCTTATACATTATTAACCAGTTGCCACCTCATCCCTCCGGGTGGACACTGTTTGGTGTCCTTCCAGGCGCACTGTGCCTGCCTGCAAGGCCGCGCAGCGGCGCGATCTATCACCAGTCGTGTACCTCGGACATGGCCGATGACAAATCTGTGTACCGGCCCCCTTGCCAGTACCATGTGACCTGCTGTGACCAATCACAGCAGGTCACATGACAGTTGTATACAATGGATGACTTCCTTTCATGCCATCCATTGTATACAAGTGTGGCTAGCTGTGAATGGTCACAGCGATCACATGCACAAGCTAGGCCAATCACAGCCCAGCTGTGTCATGTGATTAGCTGTGGCCAAATCACAGCTAAGCACAAAAAAAAACCCTGAATGAATCGATTTCATTCAGGTAAATGCTTGCTTATAGCAAAGAAATTCTTTGTTATAAGCAAATTGTGTAAAAAAAAAAACCTGATCACTTCCCCAAAGTAGTACAATGTTACTATGGTAACATTATACTACTTTGGTCATAGTGAAATATGAAAAAAAATCTTAAAAAAAGAAAAAAATGTAGTAAAAAATTAAAAAAATTAAAAAACGATCAACTTTTTTTTTTTCGTACTGTCACCAGTCAGTGTCCCTGATCACCGCCATGCCAGTTATATGATGATGCTGTACTGCACTGGTGACAGTATGTAAAAAAAAAATAGTGAAAATAATTTTTTTAATTTCTTCATTTCTGAAAAATTATCCCCCAAATGACCCTTTTTTCAAAGTAGACAGTCCGACGTACTTCATAAGAGGCATGGCGAGTTTTTTGAAGTTGTAATTTTTTTGTCATATCTGTACTGTTCTGACATTCTTGGACCTCAAGAAATTAGATTGGCCATCAGTACTTCAGGATTGATCAATTTTCAGATCTATATCATAGATTGTGAACTCTATAACTTTCCTACAAACTAAATAATACATCCTAATTTGGGTTATTTTCACCAAAGACATGTAGCAGAATACATCTCGGCCTAAATTTATGAAAAACAATTATTTATTTGCAAACTTTTATAACAGAAACAAAGAAAAACGTGGTTTTTTTTTCAAGATTTTTGGTCTTTTTTTGTGAATTTAGCAAAAAATAAAAACCCCAGCGATGATTAAATACCACCAAAAGAAAGCTCTAGTTGTGTGAAGAAAATGATAAAATTTTAGTTTGGGTACAATGACTGCGCAATTGTCATTCAAAGTGTGAGAGCGCTGAAACCTGAAAATTTACCTGGGCAGGAAGGGGGTAAAAGTGTCCTGTATGGAAGCGGTTAAATAGTAATTGGGGCGAAGGGTGTCCATTGTAGTACCATTACCCACAATTCCAGATGCACTAAAGCTACCCATACAGTACATGGACTGAATGTCATTCGTTTCCTGCTGAATACCGAAAATGAATGCAGCTCAGTTTACACTGAGGCATAGATCCTCTGTGCTGGGATGACTACACTTCTGTGAATGTGCAGAAGTGACGCCATTGTGCACCTGGCAATAAAGGTGGCCACAGCAGAGCACCTAGAAGAAGCCAGGTAGAAAATGTTGGCGAGGGAAGACAAACCTTTGAAGGAAAGGTAACTAGTGTGGACTTTAGCTCTGCTTTGAAATATAACTAAAGGCAAAAATGTTTTTGGACAGAGTGGAGAGGGATTAGAACTCCTGTGAGGTTTTTATTGCTATCTGTGTCCCACAGTTCACAGTTAGGGAGATTCAGCCCCTATTTGTTTTGTTTGCCATTATCACTGAAAATTAAAGAAATTCTCAAATTTTGGGTTGTCAGCAGAACAGGAGTGCAGGGGAAATCTTCCAATGGGGATGCTAGTTTTGGTGACCACCATGGATTGCCTTACTTTGGAGAGATTTTCTCTAACATCCTCTATTGGCTATAGGACAGGAAGTGAAGAAAAATCTCCCCAATGGGACACAGATGGGAAAACAAACAAACAAGAAGAGTTATAACCCTCCCTTACTCTATCCAAAATTAAAAACAAAGTTTTGCCTTTAGTTCTAGACTTTTCTCCATGACTCAACTGAGGCTGAACACTTGGAATGAATCATTCTGTGGGGAACAAAGAATATCTTGTTAAGTATACAGATTTTCTATCATAGTGGGAAATCTCTGAATGCAGTAATGAGCAGTGTGTGGACTTGTTATCACTCACACTTATACTTCCCATTGATCACAAGGGATCAATCCCCAAGTGCAGATGAAACCTGTCTATAAACTGTTAAAGCTATTCAGCACGCACCACATCAAAGTCAGAAAAGTTCCTAATTGTATTTTAATTTAAGTTCTATGGTCACATCATGAACTCTCCTTTCATAACATCAGCATTGTAATAACAATACAAACAACAGCTACACTATATTGCCAAAAGTATTGGGTCGCCTGCCTTTACACGCACGTGAACTTTAATGCCATGCAAGTCTTAGTCCGTAGGGTTCAATATTGGGTTGGCCCACCCTTTGCAGCTATAACAACTTCAACTCTTTTGGGAAGGCTGTCCACAAGGTTTAAGCAGTGTGTCTATCGGAATGTTTGACCATTCTTCCAAAAGCGTGTGAGGCCAGGCGTGTGAATTTGTGAGGTCAGGCACTGATGTCGGACGAGAAGGCCTGGCTCGTAGTCTCTGCTCTAGTTCATCCCAAAGGTGTTCTATCAGGTTGAGGTCAGGACTCTGTGCAGACCAGTCAAGTTCCTCCACCCCTAATTCGCTCCTCCATGTCTTTATGGACCTTGCTTTGTGCACTGGTGCGCTGTCATGTTGGAACAGGAAGGGGCCATCCCCAAACTGTTCCCACAAAGTCAGGAGCATGAACTTGTCCAAAATGTCTTGGTATGCTGATGCCTTAAGAGTTCCCTTCACTGGAACTAAGGGGCCAAGCCCAACCCTTGAAGAGTAACTGCACACCATAACCCCCCCTTCACCAAACTTTACCCTTGACAAAATGTATTCAGTCAAGTACCATTCTCCTGACAACCGCCAAACCCAGACATGTCCATTGGATTGCCAGACAGAGAAGCGTGCTTTACACCACTGCATCTGCCGCTTTGCATTGCACTTGGTGATGTAAGGCTTGGATGCAGCTGCTCGGCCATGGAAACCCATGAAGCTCTCTGCGCACTGTTGTTGTGCTAATCTGAAGGACACACAGACTTTAAAGTTCTTTAACTATTGACTCTGCAGACAGTTGGCGACTTCTGCGCACTGTGCGCTGCAGCATGAGTTGACCCCGCTCAGTCATTTTACATGGCCTACCACTTTGTGGCTGAGTTGCTGTTGTTCCCAGTTGCTTCCACTTTGTTATAATACCACTAACAGTTGACTGTGGAATATTTAGTAGCAAGGAAATTTCATGGATGGACTTATTGCACAGGTGGCAACCTATCACAGTACCACGCTTGAATTCACTGAGCTCCTGAGAGCGACCCATTCTTTCACAAGAGTTTGTAGAAGCAGTCTGCATGCCTAGGTGCTTGATGTTATACACTTGTGGCCATGGAGGTGATTGGAACAGCTGAATCCAATGATTTGGAGGGCTGGCCCAATACTTTTGGTAATATAGTGTATATTTGACAATCCAATATAATCTTACTTGAAAAATCTCCTTTCATGTTTTGAGTTCTGCTTGTCTCTTGTCCATCTGTTTCCACAACTTACTGGATTGCCTGCATGCTATGCAGCTTCTCCTCTGCTACTTACTTTCCATGTCAAAGGACTACATATCCCATGGTACCTTGCTGCCTGCAAGCAGTGACCCCTGTACTGACTCCGGCTCCTGAAACTCCTCCTCTCAGCACATGTGTAGATCAGAAGGCAGATTCTGTGAAATATGTGACACAGCAGTGCCTACTCACAGGACATGGTGACTACTTGTCACAGAATTCAGTGAAATGTGGAGATCTTCATAAAGAAAGCTTGCAAACTTCAAGATTATTCAGATTAATAGGATGGGTTAGAAACAACTGTAATGTAATGTGGTGATAAATACATGATTTTGCATTTTAACTATAAATACACATTATTCTACTGCTATCTGATTTCACAAACTATTCACCTGTGGTATGGGGAGTGTGCTTCCTGTGCTGTGTATGTATTTGTTTAGACTTGTGGTTAGAGGATGGTAAAATCACATTGTTGAGCTATGGTTTTACCCCCACCCCCAAGCTGCAAAGGCAGTTGATAGGGGTGTTCACATGCTGCAGTTGTGATGCTTTGCTTCATGCCCACAGAAAAGATGATCACCTGGTCATTTTCACAGGCAATACCACCACCAAACATGACCCATTCAAGTGAATGGTTACACATCAGAACCACATGCTTTGCACACATTTGTGGTGCATCCCTGTTCACTTGAATGGGTTGTGTATGGCAGGTGCCCATTGATGCGGCATTTACAGGGTTAAAAAGTCATTAAGCAGGCATCATAGCACCTTTTAGATGCCTGTCAAATGCCTCTGAGAAGTGATCCGAATGTGGATCACACATCTGCACCTGATCTATCTCCCTCTCTCTGCATGCTGATTTACTTGCAAAGCAGGATTTCGTGTGATTAGGGGCTGTAAAAGAGTGGGTGTGTCTGAGAATACCTATCATGCTTTAATAAAAGTAAAGAAAAGGGGTTCCCAGGTTGCTGACAAATGACAGTGGGGATGATCAGTGCACTACACTAGGACCTGGACTGAAGCCTTAAACAGGCAGACTGCAGTCACTGTTTGCATTTCAGGGTTTTGTATTTTTAACATTAAATTGCATGCACCCTTGAAATGGCAACAGACTTTTCTACCCTAAAACCTCCATAAACAATGCTTTACAAGCACCGACAGGTCAGCTGTTAAGAGTTAAATATGAATAAGGTCCCTAGAATTATTGTTCTCTCTCCCATGTGTGCGGCAACATGTAACAAGTGTTTATACACAGGTGCCTCTGATTTATGTGTTTATGTTTGTATGTGCAGGGATGTGGGGCAGGGCAAACTCCAATTTTTTTGGGGGTGGTGGAGTTATGTGCTTGGACATATTTTTACACTAAAACTATATATATCACATAGAGGAATAAAAGTCCCCAACGTGATACATAGTTACATAGTGTGGCTGAAAAAAAGTCATAAGTCCATCCAGTTCAACCAAAAAAAAAAAAAAAAGTTATAATCCTATACTACCCACAGTTGATCCAGAGGAAGGAAAAAAAAAACCCCAGAAAGCATGATCCAAATTGCTCCTGCAGGGGAAAATTCCCTTCCTGATCCCCGAAAGGCAATCAGATATTCCCTGGATCAACTTTATGTATAAATGTTAGTATCCAGTTATATTCTGTGTATCTAAGAAACAATCCAGGACTTTTTTTTAAAGAAATCCACTGAGCTGGCCAGAACCAACTCTTGAGGGAGTCTATTCCACATTTTCACAGCTCTTGCTGTAAAGAACTTTCCGTATTTGGAGATTAAATTTCTTCTCCTCCAGACATAAAGAGTGCCCCCTTGTCCTCTGTGATGACCTCAGGGTGAATAACTCTACACCGAGTTCACTATATGAACCACTGATGTATTTTATATATGTTGATTTTATCCCCCCTTAATCTCCTCTTCTCAAGAGAGAACACATTCAGTTCCTCTAATCTTTCCTCATAGCTGAGCTCCTCCATGCCTCGTGTCAGTTTGGTTGCCCTTCTCTGTACTTTCTCCAGTTCCCCAATGTTATTTTTGTGAATTGGTGCCCAAAACTGAACTGCATATTCCAGATGAGGTCTTACTAAACATTTGTACACGGGTAAAATGATATCTCTCTCTGGAGTCTATACCTCTTTTAATACAACAGAGGATTTTGCTCTCTTTAGAAACCGCAGCTTGGCATTGAATGCCATTATTAAGCTTGTGAACTCCCAGATCCTTCTCCACCATTGATTCCCCCAGTTGTACCCCCCCAGTATGTATGATGCATGCATATTCTTAGCCCCCAAGTGCAGAACCTTACATTTATCAACATTAAACCTCATTTGCCTCACAGTTTCCCAATTAAACAGTGCATTGAGGTCGGCTTGTAAATTGGAGACATTCTGTAAGGACGTTATTCCACTGCACAGCTTGGTGTCATCTGCAAAGACTGAAATGGGATTTTTAATCCCTGACCCTATATTGTTTATAAATATATTAAAAAGTAAGGGTCCCAACACTGAACCTTGGGGTACACCACTGATGACCCTAGACCATTCAGAGTATGAATCATTAACCACTACTCTCTGAATACGATCTTTTAGCCAGTTTTCTACCCATTTACATACGGATTATTCCAAGCCTGTAGACTTTACTTTACACATTAGCCGTGTGTGAGAAACTGTATCAGACACTTTTGCAAAATCCAAGTATACCACGTGCACCGCCACCCCTCTGTCCAAGGTTTTGCTCACCTCCTCAAAAAAAAGAAATCAGATTTGTTTGACAACTTCTGTCTTTCATGAATCCATGCTGTCTGCTGCTTAAAATAGTTTTTCCAGCAAGAATTCATCTGTGTGGTCTTTTATTAAACTCTCCAGTATCTTCCCAACTATAGAAGTTAAACTAACAGGTCTAGAATTACTTGGTAAAGATTTTGACCCCTTTTTAAATACTGGCACCACATTGGCCCTACGCCAATCCAATGGTACTATGCCAGTTATTAAAGAGTCCCTAAAAATTAGAAACAATGGCTTTGAAATGACAGAGCTCAATTCTTTAAGGACCCGTGGGTGTATGCCATCCGGTCCAGGTGCTTTATTCACCTTTATTCTGTCTAAATATTTCTGGATCATATCATATGTGAGCCAATGAGGATCATCTGGAGAATATCACCTTGGAGGTCCTTCCCTTCAACTTGCAGCCTAGTTCTTTAAATTAATTTTTAAGGAGCCTCCACCTTCCATGTATTTTGTCATTGGTTCCAACATGGACCAAGACAGCTGGGTCATGCCCAGCCCCTCCCAGTAATTTATCAGCCTGGTCCACCACATCCCGAACCCTGGTACCAGGGAGACAGCAAACCATTCTGTTGAGGCGATCCTGGCGACAAATTATTCTATCAGTCCTTCTGATTATATAATCCCCTACTACAACCAGCTGTCTAGGCCTTCCTGCACTACCCTCACCACCCCTCCCAAATAGTCTACCCTCCCGACTGTTAGGGATAGCAGTGACATCCAGGGCTGCCACCCCTGAGCTTGTCAACCACACATCTTCACCCAACTTGGCAAATCTGTTTGGGTGCACAAACCCAGGGCAGGCCTTCCTTTTCTGTGAGCCCCTACCACGTCCTCTTGCTACAGTAACCCATCTTCCTACCTGATAATCTTTATTAGCCCCTCCGCCCTCCACATCAATCCCATTAGCTACCTGCTCAGGGTTGTCGGTTCTGCCCAGTGTTTCAACTCGCCCCTACAGATCTCTAACGTGAGTTTTCAGAAGGGCAACCTGCTCACATCTGTCACAGTAGTATCCATCCTGGAGCTGTTGCTCCATTGTTGCATACATGCGGCACACTGTGCACTGAACAAAAACCTTCCATTGTTACAATATTAATATTACTAATAGGAAATATCAGTTGTCACTTACAGGTTAGTAGACTCCTGTTATAATCTCTTGTTTTCCACTCTGGTTTTTGTAACTCCACTTAATCAGTGGTCCACTTTGTCAAAGGTCCAGCAAGCAAAATATAGGCAAGCTCAGAGTGAGTTCTACAGCAAGTTATATAGTACCTGGAGCACCTGTGACAAATTAACCCCTCCCCTTAATCAGCAGACTGAAGAAAGGCAAGGAAAGGAAGAAAAAAATGCAATTTAAAAAGCGACAGAAAAAGGGATTTAAAAAAAAGTAAAGCTTCTAGCAAGACCCCAAAGAAGAGAATAAAACAACTAAAAGCACCAGCAACCACCAGCAGTCAAAAGTAAAACTGTTTTTCACTCTCCACTCAAATTTCCCACTCTTTTTAGCTAACAACCAGCAAAATTTTGTTGTGACAGGTTCTGTTGAAGACATCAGGGGTCTATTAGAACTCTGATGTCAAACCTGCCCTCCACTGAAACAGAGCACAGACTGCAATCCATTAGTTTCTTCATTGCCAGTCTACAGTATAGGGGGAGGAGGGGGGCTAAATATCACTGACACTGACCACCAATTCAGGGAGAGTTAAATTGAACTGCCACTTATCAACAGAGTTTGGGGGGTGGGACGGTGGGGGGTTAACTGTACTGACAACTGGTATGTTATTTTTGCACACCACTGACACTAGTTTTGGGGGTTATTATCGCACTTACTGACACCGATGCTGGGGGCTATTATTTCATCAACTGACACTAAAGCTGAGGATTTATTATTGCACTCACTGACACCAAAGCTGGAGGTTATCGTACTTCAACTTCACTGTTTATTGTGATACACTTCAAAAGTTTTGGGTGCTGAGAAAATGCACTGTTATTGTGCAGCCCTCTGGAGGTGATGGGGACTGAGCTTGAGGCCCTCTATAAAATTTACGGTTGACCACCACTGGTTTTAAATCATACTGTATAATGCTGGTTACAAAAAAGCTTTAAGTAAACATATTAATTTCATTTCATATTTATACATTCATTTATAAAACTGATTTTTTTTTTTGTCCAAAAAACATTTGTAAAATATACAATGTGGCCCTTGTAATGAAACATTTGGAGACCTTCATCCTAAGGTTATAGGGTGTCTAAATATGACCCAAAGCGATGATCACAGGTGTCTAAATATGACCCCATACAATGATCACAGGTGTCTAAATATGACCCTATACAATGATCACAGGTGTCTAAATATGACCCAAAGCGATGATCACAGGTGTCTAAATATGACCCTATACAATGATCACAGGTGTCTAAATATGACCCAAAGCGATGATCACAGGTGTCTAAATATGACCCTAAACAATGATCACAGGTGTCTAAATATGACCCTATACCATGATCACAGGTGTCTAAATATGACCCCATACAATGATCACAGGTGTCTAAATATGACCCCATACAATGATCACAGGTGTCTAAATATGACCCTATACCATGATCACAGGTGTCTAAATATGACCCCAAATAATGATCACAGGTGTCTAAATATGACCCTATACCATGATCACAGGTGTCTAAATATGACCCCATACAATGATCACAGGTGTCTAAATATGACCCTATACAATGATCACAGGTGTCTAAATATGACCCCATACAATGATCACAGGTGTCTAAATATGACCCTATACCATGATCACAGGTGTCTAAATATGACCCTAAACAATGATCACAGGTGTCTAAATATGACCCTATACCATGATCACAGGTGTCTAAATATGACCCTATACAATGATCACAGGTGTCTAAATATGACCCTATACCATGATCACAGGTGTCTAAATATGACCCTAAACAATGATCACAGGTGTCTAAATATGACCCTATACAATGATCACAGGTGTCTAAATATGACCCTATACCATGATCACAGGTGTCTAAATATGACCCTATACCATGATCACAGGTGTCTAAATATGACCCCATACAATGATCACAGGTGTCTAAATATGACCCTATACAATGATCACAGGTGTCTAAATATGACCCAAAGCGATGATCACAGGTGTCTAAATATGACCCTATACAATGATCACAGGTGTCTAAATATGACCCAAAGCGATGATCACAGGTGTCTAAATATGACCCCATACAATGATCACAGGTGTCTAAATATGACCATATACCATGATCACAGGTGTCTAAATATGACCCTAAACAATGATCACAGGTGTCTAAATATGACCCTATACAATGATCACAGGTGTCTAAATATGACCCTATACCATGATCACAGGTGTCTAAATATGACCCTATACAATGATCACAGGTGTCTAAATATGACCCTATACAATGATCACAGGTGTCTAAATATGACCCTATACCATGATCACAGGTGTCTAAATATGACCCCATACAATGATCACAGGTGTCTAAATATGACCCTATACAATGATCACAGGTGTCTAAATATGACCCTATACAATGATCACAGGTGTCTAAATAGGACCCTAAACAATAACAGGTGTCTAAATATGACCCTATACAATGATCACAGGTGTCCAGGGGTGGATTGACAACTCATGGGGTCCCCGGGCAATAGGGGATCATGGGGCCCGTGTCCTTGCCCAAACTCAAAAAAGCATATGAAAAAGGTACCAGGGGCATCTCATGGGGCCCCCTACTGACCCCGGGCCCTCGGGCAATGGCCGAGTTTCCAAATGGTCAGTCCGCCCCTGCAGGTGTCTAAATATGACCCTAAGCGATGATCACGTGTCTAAATATGACCCTAAACAATGATCACGTGTCTAAATATGACCCTATACAATGATCACAGGTGTCTAAATATGACCCTAAACCATGATCACGTGTCTAAATATGACCCTATACCATGATCACGTGTCTAAATATGACCATATACAATGATCACAGGTGTCTAAATATGACCCTATACAATGATCACAGGTGTCTAAATATGACCCTATACCATGATCACAGGTGTCTAAATATGACCCTATACCATGATCACAGGTGTCTAAATATGACCCTATACCATGATCACAGGTGTCTAAATATGACCCTATACAATGATCACAGGTGTCTAAATATGACCCTATACAATGATCACAGGTGTCTAAATATGACCCTATACCATGATCACAGGTGTCTAAATATGACCCTATACCATGATCACATGTGTCTAAATATGACCCTAAACAATGATCACAGGTGTCTAAATATGACCCATACCATGATCACATGTGTCTAAATATGACCCTAAACAATGATCACAGGTGTCTAAATATGACCCTAAACAATGATCACAGGTGTCTAAATATGACCCATACCATGATCACGTGTCTAAATATGACCCTATACCATGATCACAGGTGTCTAATTATGACCCTATACCATGATCACAGGTGTCTAAATATGACCCTATACAATGATCACGTGTCTAAATATGACCCTTTACAATGATCACGTGTCTAAATATGACCATATACAATGATCACAGGTGTCTAAATATGTCCCTATACCATGATCACAGGTGTCTAAATATGACCCCATACCATGATCACAGGTGTCTAAATATGACCCTAAACAATGATCACAGGTGTCTAAATATGACCCCATACAATGATCACAGGTGTCTAAATATGACCCTATACAATGATCACAGGTGTCTAAATATGACCCTATACAATGATCACGTGTCTAAATATGACCCTTTACAATGATCACGTGTCTAAATATGACCATATACAATGATGACAGGTGTCTAAATATGACCCTATACAATGATCACGTGTCTAAATATGACCCTATACAATGATCACAGGTGTCTAAATATGACCCTATACAATGATCACAGGTGTCTAAATATGACCCTATACCATGATCACAGGTGTCTAAATATGACCCTTTACAATGATCACGTGTCTAAATATGACCCTATACAATGATCACAGGTGTCTAAATATGACCCTATACAATGATCACAGGTGTCTAAATATGACCCTATACCATGATCACAGGTGTCTAAATATGACCCTTTACAATGATCACGTGTCTAAATATGACCATATACAATGATGACAGGTGTCTAAATATGACCCTATACAATGATCACGTGTCTAAATATGACCCTATACAATGATCACAGGTGTCTAAATATGACCCTATACAATGATCACAGGTGTCTAAATATGACCCTATACCATGATCACAGGTGTCTAAATATGACCCTAAACAATGATCACATGTGTCTAAATATGACCCTATACTATGATCACAGGTGTCTAAATATGACCCTAAACAATGATCACAGGTGTCTAAGGCTGGCCATACATGCGTCAATTTTCGAACGATTTCTCGTTCGAAAATCAAACCTAAGAATAATAAGAATAATGGGTCGATTTTCAGTCGATTTTCGCTCTGTTAGTGGGGAAGTGGCATCTGCCGATTTTTGCGGTTCTTCCCCATTTCGTTTATCTGGCATGCTGATGTGTGAAAAACAACCGATTTTTGAAATCATTGGTGGCACCATCGGATTACAGAACAAACAATGTTTTCAATTGAAAAATCGTTTGGGATTCAATTCATGTATGGCCTGCTTAAATATGACCCTACACAATGAATCACAGGTCATTATTACCCTGGTAAGTGTACTGAGATAGAGAGCAAGGACTTACCATATCACTGAGCTAGATAATATTCCTGCTGAATTTGTGGCATAGACACGTGAAATGTTTCTTTTTTTTATATCCATTTGATACTTTCAGCCTGTTTTGTATATATAGTAGAGTTTTTTTGTTGCTGTATCAAAGCTTATTGTAGGATTGGTGTCAACATTATAATGAAGTGTATAGATGATTGTACATTTCAGCAATAATAGAATCTGCCACTCATATTGCTTATATGTGGAAAGCGAAGGATGATAAGCCTTCATGCTTCAGCAAACACTAACAAACAAATACCTACTTATGCTATAATTATAAATCGGATTTATATCTATTATGAAATGGCAGTGAAAGCAAACAGCTACATTTAGAGCTGAGATGTATGTGTGAAATAATAATATATAGTCATTTTGTTCCTAATCTAGATATCTCTCAGGCATCACTACCGGGATCTGACCTCACTTTTTTCTATAGAAGTTAATGTAATTCAGCTTGGTCTAGGACCGCCCCCAACCTGCTATTGGATAGTACAGGAGCAGCAGTACCTTGATAAGGTCAGCTCTTAGCTATCCCAGTCTGAATCCTGCTGTGCAGGGGCCAAAATAAAATCTGAGGCTCTATTTAAACATTAATTTATTTACCAATGTTTGAAAAATAATAAATATAAACCTAGTTTTGCAAAAGGCTTATTTTTTCTGACTTCAGGGCTAGGCTTTGAGAGAGTGGGACTCTTACTCAGAAAATATTGAAGCCATGTGTAAGGGACCACCTGGCAGCACCTCTAGCAATCCACTGATAGGGCCTCCCCAGAGCGCGGAGTCTAAGTTCCGGAGCACTTGTTCACCAGGGCCCCTGATGGTGGGGATGGACTTGGAGCGCTCCGAAACCAGGTCGCAGCTACTGGATATCCCTACCGGTGGTAGAGGAGTCTGCCAGAGGCTCCCGCAGGGTGAGAGTCTGATGTGAGGGGACCAGGGTGTCCTAGAGGGATGGATGGATGGAGGAGCGAGAGCTAAGTCAAACAAGCCAAGTCGGTAGCCGGGGGGTCGGTGCGGTACAAAACAGTAGGCAAAGAATGGTCGGGTCACACGCCAGGTCAGTAACAGGAGATCAGATCTAAAGGGGAACATCCAGGAGCTAAGTCAGACAAGCCAAGGGGTCAGGATAGGAGAGGGCAGCAAGGTCAGACAATCCGGATCAATGGTACTCACAACACAGGTATCAGATAACAGGAATCGCAGAAAGACCATTCGGCAACAAGTGTCTGTGCAGGGCTGGTTTAAGTAGCCCGCCCTGCACCTGACAGGCACAGCCTAGGTCCTAGTGCCTGCCCAGTACTGTCATAGACGATGGGTGCGCCTGGGTCCTAGTGCCGTGCTGCCTGCATGTCTTGACAGACACCTACGCATGTGTAGACCCATGCGTCGCGATGGTTCCTGACACCATGGGATCAGCTTGTTAGGCAGGCAGCTGGCATTTTCCATTTTCACTGGTCTCATGTTACTGAAGGCTTGACTCTACAAAATTTTTTAAAATTAATTACAAAACCCCCTTTCAGCACCTTTTTTTTTACTCACTTGAGTTATCCATCATGTGTCCCTCACTGACACCTCTTCTGGGAGTGGAGAGTAGACATGTCCATGCCGGAAGTTTTAATTTTGTTTCTTGCGGATGCATTCCTTTACTGAAGAATTTTGTTACACTATATTTGTTATGTTGAACCAATTTATTTTCGGGATTAGTTGCGTTAGTTCAGTTTCACAGTCGAATGCACTTCTTAGGTTTTAAAAATTGGGGGCCACCAAATTCTGCATTATTTATTCTGTTGCGTCCAAAAATATTTTGAATCTTTCCAAATAGTTTCAATATAAAAATAATGAATCCACTTGAAGTACTGAATTCAAAAACAAATATATAGGAATCTTCTGAAAAAAACTGCAAAATGTTTTGAATCTACCTGGACCAACAGTTATATGAAACAAATGCTAAATCTAACTGTGACAATTACAAAGTCAACTTAAATCACAAATTTCCTCGAATCTGAAATGTCAAATGAATTTGAAAATTGAATTAATTTTCCCATGGGCCCGGACTACTATCACATCATATGACCTCATCTGAATGAAACAAAAGCATTTGGTAACTTTGTTATAATTATTTTCAGATTCGTTTACATTCGTTCTTATGTCCTTCCGGAGATTAAACGTACACATTTGAATCTCCAAAAATTGATTTGTTACAAAACGCAAATGCACATATCGAATGGAGACCATGCTTGCACCAACTGGTCCTTTCGTCATGATGTCACCCCATCCCTGCCATCTTCTAGAGCAGCGGTTCTCAACCTGTGGGTCGCGACTCCTTTGGGGGTCGAACAACCCTTTCACAGGGGTCTCCTAAGACCATCGGAAAACACATATTTCCGATGGTCTTAGGAACCGAGACACCGCTCCTCTATCAGTCTCCAGGTGGGTCCATCCACATGCAGATACGTCCTGGACGCGATGTGTGCGCGGGATGACATGCCGCCCCTGTCATCTGGTCACATCCCCGGGATCACTCAACAGCTCCGCCTCCTCGCCAGTGATTGGCCGCCGGAACTGTAGCTCAGGAGAGGCACACAGGCGGCCAATCACCGGCGAGGAGGAGGAGCCGAGCAGCAGCGTGAAGATAAAAGAAGATCGAGCAAGGGAGCGTACGGAGAAGGAAAACAGCTGACAGGTAAGTGTCTGTAGCGTGCAGATGGTGCTGCTGCAGCCAGGTAAGCTGGCTGTAGATGGGAGAGGGAGGGAGCAAGCCCAGGCTGGAGCAGGAGTCAGCAAGGTAAGTATCATTGGTATCAGTAGGAGGAATAGTGCCCCATCATTGGTGTCACTAATACCAATGATGGGGCACTATTCCTCCCACTGACACCAATGATGGGGCACTATTTCCTCCCCCCCCACTGACACCAACGATGGGGAACTATTCCTCCCCCCACTGACACCAACGATGGGGCACTATTCCTCCCCCCACTGACACCAACGATGGGGCACTATTCCTCCCCCCACTGACACCAACAATGGGGCACTACCCCCCCACTGACACCAATGATTGGGCACAATTCCCCCCCACACTAGTATCAATGATGGGCCACTATTCCCCCCCCCCCCACTGAGACCAATGATGGGGCACTATTCCTCCCACACTGACACCAATGATGGGGCACTATTCCTCCCACTGACACCAACAATGTGGCAATATTCCTCCCACTGATACCAATGATGGGACACTATTCCTCCCACTGACATCAGTGATGTGGCACTACTCCTCTCACTGACAACAATGACGTGGCACTACTCCTCCCACTGCAAAATTACAGTTATGAAGTAGCAACGAAAATCATTTTATGGTTGGGGTCACCACAACATGAGGAACTGTATTAAAGGCTCGCAGCATTAGGAAGGTTGAGAACCACTGTTCTAGAGCCTGACAACATGATCCTGCTGCTATACAGCCAGGTCCCCCATCAGCACCCTAGATATGTGAAGAACTGCTCAACTTTGCAGTGAGAAAGGTAGAAGATTCAGGACTTGGTGTGTCATGTGGTCAGGGATTTAGATAAGTAAAAGGTGGTGATGGGGGGGGTAGTATTTTTTTTAACCCAGTGGATAGTTAAAGCATGCTTCCAAACTTTCTCAGATGAAAAAGAGGGACATCTTTTAGAACAAAGTATAGAGACAATGGGCATGCACCCTGTTATGCAGTATGTAAAGAATCATAAAAAAACGGATTAGATAAACCACCAGTATCTTTTTTATATTGGATAAATATGAATCAAACTGCTCCATCTGGATCTTAGCTCTCACATCTATCCACTATTGCCAGGTTCTGGTTCAATTCCTCTTGAAGGCAGACTAGATTTTAAAATGAACAAATACAGTAATCTAGAGCAGAGTACTTCAACCAGGGTTCCTCCAGAAGTTGCTAGGGGTTCCTTGAGCAATGAGCAATTTCTGCTGTTCAGACAAATTCCCACTGACTCCATTGATCTTTTTAGCTGACACTATTTATCTGTAAGGGAGTAAGGCTGACCATACATTATACAATTTTCTTGTACAAATTTTCTTTAAGTTTGACATCATAATATATGGTTTTGGTAAATATAAACACTTTCAATTTGTATGGATTCAGGCAAGCCCTTGCACTATACAGTTGAAGGTAAGTCTAAAGGAAATTCAACAAGAAAATTGTATAATATATGACCAGCTTAAAGGATAAGTTCACCTTTTGTAACATGTTACACCCATATTCAGGGTGTAACATGTAACATGTTACGAACAAAGGGACCACCACACCCACCCCAGATGCCTCTTGCAACAGCCAGCAGGGGATCTTCTCCCTCCCCCTAGCTGTGACCATTTAAAAAAACAAACCATGGCTGTGCGGGGCTCTGCCCACACGGCTGCATCATTCATTCACAGTGTTCTGTGAATGAATGAACTACATGTCCGGACACAGCCTTAGCAGCTGTTGGCTTGTAGTTCTCATTGAACTATCATGGCGCTCTGGTGCACCGTGGTAGTTCATTGGGTCTTCCTGTCAGTGAAGCAGATATGGGTAAGCAGATATACTGAGGTCTGCAGGAGACCTGCATGGCATCAGCAATCTGCAATCTGCTGATCACTGGTTGCCTTACATGCTCCTGCAACAAAAATAATAAATGCACATTTTTTTACCTGCAAAAATATGTGCATTTATTATTTTTTGTTGCAGGGGCCAATTTAGCCAGGATCCAATTAACCTACCAGCATGTCTTTGGAGTGTGTGAGGAAACCGGTGTAGAGATGTGCTGGTTTCTTTAAATCTTAAACAGCAGTTGCAAAGCATTTTTTTTTCTTTTCTCTCTTTGTGAGTGACAGACATGAAAAGCAGGACAGTGCTCTAATTGGTTGTTGCTACAGCTGAGAAGGATCCACCCATAGCATCACTGTTGCAGCTGAACTTATGATTGGCTGTGGAGGAAAGAAGAGAGGAAAAAGGAAGAAGAAGCACATGGAGCAAGGGCTCCTGGTGTAAAGTCACAGAGTCTCACTCTCTGTGCTGCTGGAACCCATAAACTGGGCTGGGAGTGTGTAGCAGAGAAATTGTTGCAGGAGGACAGTGTGCAAACCAAGGATTATCCTGCCTGACACTCAGGATTACAACCACTCAAGTGCATGTGTCTCTCAAAGTCTGGAGTTGCTGAAAGAGAGGATTTCTACTACTGTCTAATGCTATCTAGAGGACAATCCAGAAACAGTGAGTACTCTGTGATCAAAGGGGATTTTGATATTGCTGCATTTGCTGTTCATCTCTGCAGAATGGTCATGAGAAAGCCTGCTCTCTAATTCTCAGAGTGACACAGATCTTGGAAAGCCCAAGCTGCTCAGAATTAGCTATTCCTGCTGCTGATTGATGAGAGAACTCTGTCACTGTATATTACTGGTTTGTCTCCTCAAGACTTGTGCTGTGGCTGAAGAGTGAGTGGGGTTTAGTTCCAAATCCCCACAGAAGCCTGCTGCTCTAAATATACTGAGCAAGTGTCAGTAAATCAGGATTTCACCTGTATGGTAAAGATTTGTTGAAGTGTTGTTTTTTCCTATTGCAATGTTCACTGGAAGATTCTGCTTAAAGGAGACTGTGCTATCCTGCTACCCCTGGATTACAAATACTCTCCCATGCAGAGAGTGAGCGCTCTTCCATTGATTAAAGGGCCCCAACGTTGAGAGACTTTAAGTTTCATCCCACTGGCCACTGATTAGATAGGATATTACTGCTTTAGATAGTACTGCTATAACAAATGTCAATAAGCTGCTAAATCTCATTAACAGTTATTGTTTCATGTATCAATGTCACTCTCATATGTCACCCTAGTCAGTGTGATACTAGTCAGTTGTTGGAGTCTTTGGCGAGTGAATTGTGACTTCTTACTAACTGTGTTATGCAAAGTGGTATCTGTGTTTTGTGTACATTACCTGTGTTAAATCAGCTAGTTCTTTTTCAGGGTTTGTCTTCTTCAATAAAACCCATATAAAATATTCTGAGAGTGTCGCAGTGTTCTGGGTATAATCGGAGGTGTCACCAGATTCAGGTGGGAGCTGAACCTATTTATCTAGGCAAGCATCACCCAAGGGTGTGCTACACCGGAATACCCGGAGGGAGCCCACGTAGGCACAGGGAGAACATGCAAACTCCAGGCAGGCGGTGCTGTGGCTGGGATTTGAACCGACCGTAGCATTAAGTCACAGATGGCACCGCGAGCCTTGTGTCAGCTCAGTCCACATTTTTCAGGGAACGTTCATCTTACCTTGATGTGTGGTCTCCAGCCTCTTCCGATCGGGTCTCCTCTCACTGCTTAGGGTCGTGGGGGGGTGGCCGGGCCAGGGAGCGGGAACCTCGGGGCAGGGGGTCTATGCTCCGCTCACTGTTGGAACTGGGGTCCTGCAGGTTCATGGGTCTGTTCGTGGGCTCCTCCTTAGCTGCCGTGGTGGACAAGTGTGCTATGCTCGGCTCTTCCAGAGGCCAATTATGCGTGAGGTTGGCATGGGGGCCAATCGATGAGACAGTGCGAGTTGCTGGCATGCGGAGCCAGTACTGGGGCACTGAGTGAGCTCCCACCACTGCAGACAACATTCCACCCACACTATTAGAGAGGCCCAAGGCGTAAACAAAAAAAAAACTCATACAGACGGGCTCCTCTCTAGGAAAGGCGCATGTAGGCACATGCATACAGTGAGAAATCAGACCAAAAAGAGGTCAGTGGGATTTGGTTCCACATGAGAGACAGTGCCTCCAAATAAAGGACAGTTGGAGAGCTATGTTTAAAGGGATGTGTGTGGAGGAGGGGTGATGGCTTTCCTAGACATCTGCATCAGGAAGAAGGGTCAGCCGCACACCGGAGGATTGATGAATATAGTGTATATTTATTGACCCATAGGACACTCTGAATACAGGACCTGTTAATGCGTTTCACACAATCTTGTGCTTAATCATAACCGGTTATGAGATTGGGAAAGCAAAACTGCTTTTTGCAGCCCCCTAGACATAGAGGAGCATTTAACCTTTGCAGAGTGGGGGTAGTCCCACTACAAGGAGCATTTTCCCCCAAAGTTCAGCTTTTACTGGCCAAATTCTTATCCTACGTGGGTAGCTCACAGAGACAGCCAGATAAAGTACATTTTAAGGGAGGTCATAAGTAGCACCTGATCCCTTTATTTCATGATCGGTTCCTTGCTGGGTTTTTTTCCCCCATTGTTCAGCTTTGCCACAGCACACGTTGTACCCTATTAGTCATTTTGGTATTCATACGGTCCATGTTTTAATTCTCTACTCGTTTGATTTTCTGTTCTCTTTTTAATGAGGCCTGTCTTTGCAGAGTGGGACAAAAATCCTTTGAAAAATATGGCTGTAATCAGTTTGAGCACCTCTCAAGGTAACTAATTAGTGCAGAGTGTAATTGTTATCAGATAGCAGATAGCGGTGAAGTGGTGGCTGCTTTGCAGGCAGCCATCCATCATTGAGACACACAAGGAAGCATCCTGGTCTGCACTCTTCTCTGTATTCTCAGCATGTCGCAGGTTACCATTAGTTGGTGAGCCTGGGGAGACAATCGTTTAGCGCAGAGATAACAAGTTTTCACTAGCTAATCATGATTGGTTAATCATACCCGATCTGTTTTCTTCTATTAAAAGGCACCTGGTTCTTTTAAAGTTTTGTCTTCTGTTTTTTTTTTTATAATCTTAAGTTTTTCTCTCATATAACACAGAGTGCCTTATTCACAAGGGCCTCCTGCGCTTAAAAAGCTTTTTTGGCCACACATCTCTTGTGGGTCATGTGGGAGTACACTTACCTTTGCTTTCCAGTGACCCAGAGTCATCTGACATTCAGTTATTGTCTGCTATCAGCTGACATGGTAGAACTGCTTTAAGCGCTGGAAAAATCCTGACAATATTGTCGGGATCCTCCCAGCTGCCTGATTGACAGCTGGTTTCATCACTCAGCAAGAACACTGGAGGAGCAGAGTGGAGAGTGGTGACTGTCAGTCACCACTCTCATTGCCCGGAAGACCAAGAACTGAGAAAGCAGCAGTCATGTGATCGCTTAGTTCTAGGTCCTAAAGCTGATGTGGCACAGCTGCAGCATTACACCGATGAGGCAGCATAGAGCTGACTATATGTGTTTTTTTATTCACCCCAAAGTTCTCCTTTAAGACCCCTTGCACACAGTTTGCCTAGCCTCTGTGCCTTCAGTCCAGTCCAAGGATGCATAGAGTTTTACATGCTGTAGGCAGCAGTCCTGGATGCTGCATTAATGTCTCTGGGTGCACTAAAACACTGGGATTGGAGACACAGGGCTTAGATGCCCTGGGTACAAGGAGCCTAAATAAAACAAGTGCAGGAGGCCCATTTGAATGAGGCCCTGGGAAGTTTAGTGTTTGTTGTGCTTTATATGCAAAATGTACATGCATTTACATATAGTACGTTTAGATGCATATACTGTAGATGCTTTCAGAGTATCTAACCTGCCCCCAGAAGTTAATTTTTTTCTAAAGGCAGTTAAAATGAATTGACCTGAATGCAAGTAAAAATGCACATTATGACATTTAAAACTATTAATTGTGTAGCGCTACTCCTGTAGGAGCCACAGGAATACTGCCCAGGTCCTCCTCCCTTTGGCCCTACAGCCAAGCACATAGGCTCATTCACTCATTTCTCCAATAATCAGTCTAGGACAGGGGTAATGAATTAAAATTCATAGAGGTCCGATCAGTAACATCTTATTTCAGCAAAGGTCAGAATCTCATGTTTGTTCTGAAACTCAAATCCTTCACATCAATGCCCCCCATTTACATCACAGCCCCCCCTTGGCATCACAAAGCCCCCCCCTTTACTTCATAGGGGCCCTTCCTTACATCACACATCATACACCCTTTGCATCAGAGCCCCCAATTCACCCTGTTTACATTACAGTGCTCCTCTTTACGTCACAGTCACAACTTTACAATTCAGGCCCCCTTTTACATCACAGACCCCCCTTTAAATTACAGCCCCCTTTACATTAAAGCCACCCTTTTGCTTTGCATCTCCCCCTTTAAATTACTATCCTGTTACATTACAGTGCCCAGACCTCATTAGTAACACACCACAGAATGTACCCTTGTGGCTAACAGAAGACAATGTCCGAAAAAGACTAAAAAATCTCAGCACAAATAAATCATCAGGACCAAATGGCTTACACCCGAGAGTCCTCAAATAACTCAGTCAGGTTATAGCCAGGCCACTATATCTAATTTTTATGGACAGCATACTGACAGGAATAGAACCGGAGGGAAAACATGCTACCACTATTCAAAAAAAGGGCAGAGACATACACGGGGGAACTACAAACCAGTCAGTCTAACATCAATCGTATGTAAAATAATTGAGGGTATGATAAGGGACTGCAAGAATTTACTAAAAAAAAGAAACAGTATAATTAGTAGTAATCAGCATGGATTTACAAAAGGTTATTCTTGCCAAACCAATATGTTAACATTAGAAAACAGTTACAGGGACGCGTCCAACAGGTGGTTATAAATAGTGAATATACTTAATCTCAGTATAAAAAGTAAAGGAAACTGTGAATAACACCAAATCGCGCTAGATGCAAAAATAAATAAATAAATTAATTATATCATGTGTAACTATTGCACATCCCTTGCTGACACTATATAATTAGAGATGAGCGAATCGAACCAGGCGAACCGGAATTCGATACGAATTTCAGGAAAAATTCGATTCGCGTCGAATCCGAATATTTGCCTACTTCGGGTGCGCGAATCGGATTTTTCCCGATCAGCCGGCAAAAGTGTCCCTGCAGAGAGCTCCGCTATTTCTGACATTTCTCTGACAGTTCCTTCACATGTACAGCGGTTGAAACATTGTATCTATTAGTTTCCATTTAGGATACAGATGTTTCAACCGCTGTACATGTGAAGAAGCTGTCAGAGAACTGTCAGAAATAGAGGAACTCTGCACATACACTTTTTGCCGGTTTGGAATTCTTATTTTCATCCTACTTCTTCTTCTTCTTCTTCATCCTCATCCTCAGAAGAAGAAGAGGATGAGGATGAAGAAGAAGAAGAAGAAGAAGAAGTAGGATGAAAATAAGAAGAATTCCAAGCCGGCAAAAAGTGTATGTGCAGAGCTCCTCTATTCTGCAGATACACTTAGAGGAGCTCTGCAGATACACTTAGAGGAGCTCTGCAGATACACTTTTTGCCGGCTTGGAATTAATCTTATTTTCATCCTACTTCTTCTTCTTCTTCATCCTCATCCTCAGAAGAAGAAGAAGAGGATGAGGATGAAGAAGAAGTAGGATGAAAATAAGAATAATTCCAAGCCGGCAAAAAGTGTATCTGCAGAGCTCCTCTAAGTGTATCTGCAGAGCTCCGCTATTTCTGACAGTTCTGTGACATTCACTCCATACAGCGGATCCATTTATGGAAACAAATAGATACAATGTTTCAACCGCTGTATGGAGTGAATGTCCCAGAACTGTCAGAAATAGGCTATTTCTGACAGTTCTGTGACATTCACTCCATACAGCGGTTGAAACCGCTGTATGGAGTGAATGTCACAGAACTGTCAGAAATAGCCTATTCCTGACAGTTCTGGGACATTCATTTCACTCCATACAGCGGTTTCAACCGCTGTATGGAGTGAATGTCACAAAACTGTCAGAAATAGCCTATTTCTGACAGTTCTGTGACATTCACTCCATACAGCGGTTGAAACATTGTATCTATTTGTTTCCATAAATGGATCAATTTATGGAAACAAATAGATACAATGTTTCAACCGCTGTATGGAGTGAATGTCCCAGAACTGTCAGAAATAGGCTATTTCTGACAGTTTTGTGACATTCACTCCATACAGCGGTTGAAACCGCTGTATGGAGTGAAATGAATGTCCCAGAACTGTCAGAAATAGACAGAAACTGTCACAGAACTGTCCTTCTTCTCATCCTTCTCCTTCTTCTCATCCTTCTTCTCATCCTTCTCCTTCTTCTCGTCCTTCTCCTTCTTCTCATCCTTCTCCTTCTTCTCATCCTTCTCCTTCTCCTTCTTCTCATCCTTCTCCTTCTTCTCATCCTTCTCCTTCTTCTCATCCTTCTTCTCATCCTTCTCCTTCTCCTTCTCCTTCTTCTCATCCTTCTCCTTCTCCTTCTTCTCATCCTTCTCCTTCTCCTTCTTCTCATCCTTCTCCTTCTCCTTCTTCTCATCCTTCTCCTTCTCCTTCCTCATCTCCAAGGGCATTTAAATTAAAGGTACAGTGTTCTGCACTAATTTAAAGGCTCTCTGAAGCCTAGAAACCCTTTTTATAAGTTAACTTCGTAGCGAATTAATTCGCATCGAATCGAATTTCTTCCTGAAATTCGGCGAATCAGCCGAATCGAATTTTTGAATAATTCGCTCATCTCTATATATAATAATCCAAAATGAATATAAAACCCACAGTGATAATGTGAAAAAGTGGCGCGCACACACTTCACAGCGCTAAATTTATCATTAAAAAAATTAAAATTTAAACATGCTATCCCGAACATGATAATATATATACTGAGATTATCTTCCAGTGAAAAACAATAAAAATTCAGTGAAAAAAAAACCCAGTGTACAAATCAACAAAATTTTGTGATAAAAAAAGCCCAGTGATGAAAACAGAACATACAGTGTTGAAAAACACAGTGGTCACAGTGCGCCCCCACACGGGTGTGCACTTACCAGTCTTTTAATGTCCTCTGCCTTTAGTATGTAGAAAACAGAAGAGGGCTTCAACTGGTAAGTACTGGGAGTCCCCAAACTTGACTCATTCAACAATCAAATGCCAGGGTTATAGAAAGTATCCACTCCGTTGTTACTCCATGCCCAACCACATCATGTAATGAAAGAAGAACAAGGCCCGCTCCAATGGTGTAGTATAAAAGATATATCATTTTGTGATTTTTTTATCACTGAATTTTTGATTGTTTTTCACCGGAAGATAATCTCAGTAAAGTAAACAGCGGGGCCGCTTGGTGCTCTCACCACCTCTGGAACTATCGGACCAGACGCCGTCCAGTCACTTCCGGTTATGGACTCGCGTCACTTCCGGTTTACCTCACCTTCACGCCCTGACGTGTTTCGTCATTTCCTGACTTACTCATAGGGAACCTCTCATTACATAAATTGTGAATACTCGGACTGGACTGAAGTGGTAAGTGGGGTACCTGTCCTGGGGCCAAATCAAAAGTGGGAAACTTTTTTTATTCTCAAACCACAAGTAATCCTCTCCAAGGATAGATTTTTTGTAAGGGTTGTTTTATCCCAATATGCTTTAATCTCTTTGATCATGCATTTTTGCAATTTACGAAATAACAATTTCAGAGCTCCTGTATTGTCTTCATTATTTGCATGTAACAACCATTTTCACTGTGAAGATGACAGTGTCGGCCTCACAGGGAAAAGGACAGAAGTGCTGATCGACCTGAACGGATGGTGTGGGAAAAAGAGGAGACACAGGCAGCTGTATGGTACAGGTGCAGCGGTCTGGACAGACTTGTCGCTCGGTCTCGGGTTCAGACCACGGTCCACCATTTAGTGATGGTTGGTCTAGGGCAGTGGTGGGCAACCTTTTTTTTTTTCAACTGAGCCAAATCTCGCCAAAACCACGATGGAAATTTATTTTGAGAGCCACATTTTTAAAACTGAAAATACATCCCCCATATAGTAATTCATCCCCCATAGTAATTCATCCCCCATATAGTAATTCATCCCCCATAGTAATTCATCCCCCATATAGTAATTCATCCCCCATATAGTAATTCATCCCCCATATAGTAATTCATCCCCCATAGTAATTCATCCCCCATATAGTAATTCATCCCCCATATAGTAATTCATCCCTCATAGTAATTCATCCCCCATATAGTAACTCATCCCCCATATAGTAATTCATCCCCCCTATAGTAATTCATTCCCCATATTGTGTCAATTCACTTACCTTTGCTCCGCGCGTTCCTCTCGCCGTGTTCCCACGCCGTTCCGGTCTTCAGGGCGGACTGTGAGAGGAGAGGAGTTCGTCACGCTGCCCCGCCTACATCCTGACAGCCAATGTTTGCCACGCTCCGCGGGCCGGATTTAAAGGTCCGCCGGGCCGTAGTTTGCCCATTGCTGGGCTAGCTGCAGAGTCCTGACTTTTGGGGCGGCCGCCTGAGAGGAGGGAGGGGAGCGGGCGCCCGGCACACAGAAAAGCCGCATTAAAGAGTGTAAAGAGCCGCATGTGGCTCGCGAGCCGCGGCTTGCCGACCACTGGTCTAGGGTATTGTTTTTATTTTTGTAGAATTGGGATAGGGATGAGGGAGATGAGTGGGATAATCTAAAAATATGAACTACGTACATTGAGTCTGTGCTTGGATCAAACAGTGGACTTCAGTTTTAAGGCAGTAGTAACAAGTAATAGCAGTAACAGTATTAGCAGAAACTTCTTTAGATCCCCAGAGCAGTGTCCCTTTAAAGAAGGCCGGGTGGACAAAGCTCTTCAGAACACCAGCTGGTGCCCTCTTTAGCCTAGACCCGCAGCTGACTTCCTAGCACCAGAGGGGGTTAAACAGCACACAGTCTCAAAGATCCTTAGGTATGTCTGTACTCACAAGGCTCAACAGCAGCTGGATGCCTTCCTCCGTGATACCAGACCAGTAGACAGTTCCTCAGTCAGAAGAGCAGAACCTGGATTTTTAGCATTCAGGCCCTCAGGTTGCCCACCTGAGGCCGCATGGCAGTAGATACAGAAGAAAACCAGAAGTGCAATGGCAGAGATAAGCTGCTGACTCCTATGCCAATTTATAAATAAAACAATATTAAAATTTTGGAAGTCCATAAATGTCCATTAAATAGCAGCAACATCAGTGTCAGCCATCCTCAGAGTATGCTAGCTCTGTATGTGGAAACAAGAAAGGAACACGGGGGACACCACTAAGTGTAGTAATAAAAACACTTGTTTAATAAGCAATTGATGATATACACTCACAAGAAGAAGATAAAATAGTCGCTTGTCATAAATAAAGTTCACCGTCTGTCTTTCTCAGCCTATAGGATCCGTCTGCAGGTCCCACTTAACCACAGGTGGAGAGAACCTTGGATGATGTACGGAAATCGTCAGTTCCCAAGCCTGCTTGGAACGCATGCACAGGCGGACGTGACATCACAGGGGAAGGATTGGTTTATCTAAAGGCAGGCTAGGCACTCTGAGCTCTTGGCTCCTTCTACAGACCTGTGGTTACAATGGAACCTGTAGACAGTTCCTACAGGCTGAGAAGGACAGAAGGCGAATTTAAGCGACTATTTTATCTTCTTCTTGTGAGTGTATATCATCACTTGCTTATTAACCTCCCTGGCGGTATTCCCGAGTGTAGCTCGGGGTAAAATTTCAGTACCAAGAGCGGTAACCCCAAGCTACACTCGGGCTTACCATGCGGCGTTGCTCAGGGAGTCCCTGCAGCGCTTACCTTGTCCTTCGCTCCCGTGATGTGTCCCCTGCAGCGTCCCCAGCCATCTCCTCCGGCCGATGCCGGCATCCGGCTTCCATGTTCCGGTCCCTGTGATGTCGGGACGTACGGGCGCCGGAACCGGCGGCAAATTTGAAATTTAAAAAAAATGTAATTTTTTAAAAAATGATTATTATATAGTAAAACATTGCTGTTTCAATGCATTTCACATACATTTTGTCCCTACTGCTTTGTCCTGCGCCCTGCCTGCATTTTGACTGTTCTTTCTGCCTGGAAACTTAGAAAAGTCCATGGCGTCCAAAAAGCGTCCCTTTATGTCAAAAGCGGTTTTAGACCAGCTAGAGAACAGGGACAGTAAATCAGAACCACTTGCAGAATTGAGTGATGATTTGTGGGGAAATTCGTCATCAGACACTGAAAACGATTTTGCGACTTTGCTCAGCGATGTGCGAATTTGCCTCTGTATTTCAAATTTCAGTGTTTTTGGTTTGATTATATTATTGAATTAAATTTATTATTAATATATTATTATTTTTTACGATTATTAATTAAATTATAATTTATGATTTCGTGTTTCAAGTTTTATCATATCCTGAATGTTTACTAGACTCTTGTTCGGACAGATTTCAGTGAGTTATTCCTAAAAATTACAGCCTACAATAAAAAACTACATATTTCCATGCAAAAAAATGGTACCGCTTTCAGCACCAAAAATTGGAAATAATCAGACCGCCAGGGAGGTTAAACAAGTGTTTTTAATATAGCGCTTTGTGGCACCCCTCTTGTTTCAGCATGGCAATAGATACCTGGGTGAGCAACGTGTCCTCTCCCAGGCTGGTTCAGCCCTGGACAGGAAAGAACCTAGAGCCCTGTGTGATCATTGAATATATACAGTTACCCAGAATACCTTACAACCCCTCTTCTCTGGGATAAGCCAGGGCTGTATCGATATTCATGCTGCCATCTGCATACAGTGCCTGAAAAAGTATTCATACCCCTTGAAAATTTCCACATTTTGTCATGTTACAACCAAAAACATAAATGTATTTTATTGGGATTTTATGTGACAGACCAACACAAAGTGGCACTTTTCAGATATTTATTTGTAAAAAATGTTAAACATTTATCATTTTCCTTCCACTTGACAATTATGTGCCACTTTGTGTTTGTCTATCACATAAAATCCCAATAAAATACATTTACATTTTTGGTTGTAACACGACAAAATGTGGATAATTTCAAAGGGTATGAATATTTTTTCAAGGCACTGTAGCTCCATTCCTATCATCCAGAAACTTCGGCAGAGGAAGCCAAGCAGACTGGCAGAAGCTGAGCACACAGAGAAAACCTCTCTAAATGATCACAGCTCATCAAATACAGCGAGCTGACTTTGCTTTTTCCTAACAAATATTTACAGCCACTCTGACTACAGTGTGACAACTAAATTTTCCTTCAGAAACACAACTAATTCTATCTATCCAACCATAGCACCTGCCTAGGAGGGAGCTACACATGATTTTATATTTCTTTAAAAATGTCCCATAAAAGCAGATACCTTAAATGCACATAATTGCATGTATTTCTTCGCTCTTGTGAATCAAGCCCAAAAACAGAGCCATGTGCTAGGCAGCCTAAGGCCCCATTCACAGCTGAGTGTTCTGAAGCTCAAAGCTCCAAAATGCTCAACATTCTTAGACCAGGTTCACACTATACTGGACAGCTGTCAGAGCACTTTATGGCCCCAACAGCTGTCCATTCCTGGCTGCAGTAGGGGGCAGTGTGGAGTGGACATGAGCTTCCAATACACATTTTTTCTCTCAAGTAACTAGCTTTCCATTGGCCAAAAATAATTAATTACTTACAAGCTTGCTCCTTGCCTGCAACTCATCAGCTCACCTGCTATTACTGGACTGATCACAGGCACCCATACCCCACTATCTCACTATCAGCAGTCCTTGAGCCAGAGTTGTATGGGAAGCCTGCCTCTTCACGTCAGGCTCACTATCCAGGGTGCAGATATACATCTTCCATTCTTGGGGTGTCTGGAACCAGAAGGGGGATCCCTGTCTATCTACCTGAGGCGAGAGGGCCTCTGGATCTGGAGATATTGCTACACCCAAGGCGGATGTTAGTGGTGGAGAGGGAGGATCCGTGTGGTCTCTGGAGCTGCATACCTGGCTGGTCTTTTGGATTATATTATACACAGGCGCATTTAAAATGTGCGGTCGGTGAGTGCGCATTTTTGCTATTTTCCAGTCACCTAATGAGGAGAAGACCTGCACATATTTGGTTTTATTGTCACAAGAAAGACTCTATGAATTTATATTAATTTTATCATATTTTAGCGCTGCACTATATATATGTATAATGTCTCTGTTATGAGGTCTAGTGATCCCTTGAAGTGTTCCAGCGGCTGGTTTTTCTGAGCGCTCGCTATATTCACAATTCATTTCAATTAATTACTTCCCACCCAGGCCGATTTTGACATTTCTCTCCTACATGTAAAAATCATTTTTTTTTTGGCTAGAAAATTACACAGAACCCCCTGCTGCCCAACTGCTTCCACCTGACAGGTGAGTCCTGCTGCTTGCCCAGAGCAGGGTTAAAGGCAAAAAAAAAAAACTACCTGCTCAGAACTACATGTCCCGGGCGTTGGGTGACAGGAATTGGACATCCCTGGAGAAAGAAAGAGAGTGAAAGAAGAGAGAGAAAGGAGGGATAGAGAAAGAAGACACAAGACTGGCGAGGAGTGTGGGTGAGGCAGACACAGGAGGAGAAGGGGCAGAACCGGCTTTCTCCCTTCTCTCCCCTCTGGTGGTGGTGGGGGAACTGTCAGCCCTGTCTGTGGGCTCTGGGGGAGGTATTCTCTCAGCTGAGAGCCCCAGAGGACAGTCTAGCCTGACAGATCGCCTGCAGCAGCTGCAGGAAGGGGAAAACTTGTCAACGGACCGGCCACTGGGGGAGTATACAGGCGTTCAGGGTCTCAAGAGATGGATAGGAGGATCGGCCAGGCAGTTCATAGAGGAACCAGTCTGTGCATTTTTCTCCTACCGCCACTGAATGCCTGCAGGTGGGAGAGGAGGAGAAGCGGGCATTCAGTGGTGGCAGGAGAGAAATGCATGGAACGGTTCCTCTGCCCAGCCTCCTATCCAGGCAGCCCTAGCCCACCAGGAAAATGCCCCTATGGCCAGTCCGGGCCTGGTAAAATTTGCTACAGCCGTGACACAAAACATTATGTTTACAGCATGTGATCGGCCCTGTCCAGCTGTTTTATAGATTTTCAGAGGGCAAGCACTGGTTGCATTGCAGCCTTATTGCTGTTTGACAGGTGCTGCCTGTCAACTCAACATGCCGTTTTCAATTTGCCATGTCCGCAAAGCAAACTGATTTCTGAACAGCCCCTTCTGCCTGTATTGTAGACTTTAGATGGGTGATTGGGGGGTGGTAAAACAGTCGCTCAACCACCTGTTTCTAACGCCGCTGTGTGAATGAGGCTTAAGTGAGGATCAGAACATTTTCACAAGTACTGTAGTAAGGTCTCATTTAGATGTGCAGTTGGGGGTTTGGGTTCCCAAAAAATGCACAGTTGAGCTGCATTTTTTCTTTCCCCAACCCCCTTAAAGGAGAAGTACAGCCACATCTCTTTTGGCTGTACTTCTGTTGAACACAGGAGTGCAGTTCATTCTGCACTTCTGTGACCGGTTTGCAGCTGAAGACTGCTGTCGGCTCAGCCGGTCCAGGCTGGTGAAAGATCCTGACTTTAACCAGTTCCTTTAGTGCCCGGTCATGCTTGTGCGAATTGAAATCACATCTAGTGAATGTCAGTGTCTACATGTGTGATTTGCTGCAGCGCGATTTCTAAAGTAGTTTGCATTACTTTTTTTTGCATTTTTTTGCGATTTCACTTACATAGAATATAATAGAAAACTGCACTGCAAATATCAAGAAATAGTTGAAAATCTTCACAAGTACCAATAAAGTCTTCAGAAATCGTGCTGAAAATGCACAGAAATCATGCGATTTTAAATCGCAGAGGTGCGACCAGTGACTTATATAGAAGAATGCCAGCCAAGCAGGACTCTCGTCAATCCGGGTGGGCATCATATCACACCCGGACTGACGAGAGTCCCCCCCGGATTGTTACCTTGTGCGTATCCACGGGGCTGCGCTGTGGCAAAGACCGTTCTGTGTAATCGCCCCTTGTTGATACCATGTGACCTCTGTGACCAATCATGACAGTAATAAACAATGGATGGCTTCCTTTCATGCTTGTTACATATCGTGTTGTTAGCAGTGATTGGTCACAGTGATCATATGTACAGACTGGGCCAATCACAGCTCATCTGTACAGACTGGGCCAATCACAGCTCATCTGTGTCATATGATTAGCTGTGGCCAGTCACAACAAAAAACACTGAATGAATCAATTTCATTCAGTTAAATACTTGCCTATAGCAGTGAAAAAAACCCTAACCACTTGCCCTCCAGAGGATTTACCCCCCTTCCTGACCAGGCCATTTTTTTGCAATACAGCGCTGCATAACTGTAAATGAGAATTGCGCAGTCATGAAATGCTGCGTTTTTTATTTTTTGCACTATAAACAAAAAATGAGCGACAATTTTGAAAAAAAAAACAATGTTTTTTACTTTTTGCTATTATTGTCCAATATAAAAATTAAAAAAAAATTCAAATTTCATCATAAATTTAGGCCAAAATGTATTCTGCTACATGTCTTTGCTAAAAAAAAAAACCAATACATGTAAATTAATTGGTTTACGTGAAAGTTATAGAATTTACAAATAGCGGTATACTGTATATACTGGATTTTTCATTTATTTTTACTAGTAATGGTGGCGACTTATTGCGGGACTGCGATGTGCATTCTGACACTGGGGGGAACTGAATAACTGTCACTGACATCCCCAGTGACACTAATACAGTGATCAGTGCTAATAAAAAACACTGACACTGTACTAATGAAACTGGGCAGGAAGGGGTTAACATCTGGGGTGATCACAGGGTTAACTGTGTGCTGGGTGTGTTTTACTAGGGAGACAAGCTGCTTTGTATTGCTGTGCTGTGCACAGCAATACAAAGCAGCCCGTTTGTGCTGACAGGGGAGAGATCTGTATTGATTACATACAGACCTCTCCCCTGTCAGCTCCACCAAGAATCAGCAGCCAGGACACGGTAATTGACATGCTGAGGAGGCAATAGTGGCGCGAGTAGAGAGCGTGCGCTCTCCTACTCAGAAATACAAGACCGTATATATACGTGATTTTGCACCTCCCTGCCACAGTACATCTGCTATAGGGCGGTCGGGAAGCGGTTAGCTGCAGTAGGGTGTTTACATGCTGCTGTTTGGATGCTCCACATCTGTGACAAAACCAACCCAACATGTACAGCAGCAATCGGCAGGTGGCAATGCAATGCAAATGGTTGTGACTCGTTTGTTGGCAAAAATCAGGTTAAAATTAGTATTAGATGTTCGAGTCGAACACTTTTCACCTGCCGCACCCCACAGTACACTGCACCCTGACAGTGCATTGTGATTGGCCAAAGCAATGCACCTGACCACTGGTCACATGGAATGGTTTGGCAAGTCACAGCGCATGACGATGTCACAAGTGGGTGGGGTCATCACAGTATTTACGAACTGTCATTGCGGCGTAGCTGTCAGACGGCAGAAGCTAGCATCAAGAGCAGAGCGTTTTTGGGTTTTTTTTCAGGTCCGGCGGTGGTGACGGGCATCATGATTGACATTGGATCTACTTTGAGAATGGGGTACATGGTACCGCTACTCATTCACAAAAAAGAAGGTGTAGTATAAAAAATTACAGGAAACAGTCTTTGACAAGTCCTTTATTAATTACACAAATTAAAAAAATGTCCTTCATTCACATGGGGGGGGCATGATCTGGGGGCTCCCTTGCTAAAGGGGGCTTCTAGATTCCCATAAGCCTCCTGCCCGTAGACCCCCACAACTACCGGCCACCGGTTGTGGAGCAGAGGCCCTTGTCCCCGTCAACATGGGGACAATGTGCTTTGCCCCCCTGCCCTAAAGCACCCCCACCCCCCATGTTGAGGTCATGTGGCCTGGTATGGTCCGGGGGGGGGGGGGGGGGAGTGCTTGCTTGTCCCCCCCCTTTCCTTGCATGCTTGGATAAGGGTCTGGTATAGATTTGGGGGGGAACCCCCATGCCATTTTTGTTTTTTTGGTGTGGGAACTCCTTTCAAAATTCATACCAGACCTGAAGGACTCGGTATGGATGGGTGGGGGGAGCACACGTGTTTTTTTTTAATTGTCAACAATTCTTTTTACATTCAGCTGTCAGCGGGGAACCTCACTGACAACTGAAACATTACAGAATGTTGTTAGTAGCTGTGCAGTATCTTACCGTATATTCAGATGCGGTAAGATCCCGCCTAGTGAATTGTCCCCTCTGTTCGAAGTTTAGTTATGTTGTAATGTTTGACCACGAACTGAAGGGGCACATCACTAATTAAAATCAGTGGTGAGGAGGTGTCACTTTGCCTCCTCACCATCTGTCAATCACCTCTGAAAAGCAGTCCGAATGCAGATCGCTCCTCAGAGGACCGCTAGATTTAGATGCACATCTACCTTGAGCCTGGGTTCACACTGATGCGGTGCAGAATTCACAGCGGTTTCTGTATGAAATTCGCACCGCATCACAATCGCACCTCATTTATGCGTATGTTAGGTTTACAACACCCCAAAATCGGTTCGCAAAATGCGGTGAAATGTGCAGAATCGGATTGCATAGGTGTAAATACCCGTGCGATCTGATTCTAGTGCGGACCAAAAAATGGCTCCTGCACCTTTTCGGTGCAGATGCTGTGCAATTTGAGCCATACAAAATGTATAACTTCAATTGCACCGCAGAGAATCCACATGTGATTTTCAGAGGAATGCAGTGCGGTTCGTGTTTGAATCACATGTGATGTACTGCACTGCATATGTGTGAACCCGGGCTAAAGTTGGTCTCTGATCATTCACAAACTCACCTCCTTCCAGCCTAACTGGAATGTAACTATTAAGCATAGCCAGGCACTGGTTCCTGCAGAGTGTGTGATAATAAAAGACATCACTCCTTGTCTACCATACGAGTGGGGAAGTGATTCAGTGCTGCTAGTGCTTATTAGTGCCATCTTACATAACAGCCCACTTCTGATTTATTCAGCTATTTATGTGCATCGGAAAGCTGAATTAGAACTGATCCCGAACCACTGAAAGCGGTCACAAATTGAGCGTTCCCCGTTTTCCTGCACTCCAAGGTCAAGGTCGGGATAAGAGGCCAAATGCCAAAGGAAACGTGCGTTTATGTGCACACATATACATATCAACCCCTTCCCTGCTGCCCCTTGTAAATTAACGGCCTCCTGACAAGTTCCATAGGCTGATAGGGAAGTATTGTTTTTTTTTTAATTTGCAAGCGAGTTCTGCTAGAAGCTGTGGGGGAGATTTACTAAAACCGGAGCACACAGAATCTGTTGCCGCTGTGACAGATTGGTGACCTGCTGCAGGTAAAGCGATATTAACCACTTCAATACCAGGCACTTTTACCCCTTACTGCCCAGGCCAATTTTCACCTGTCAGCGCTGTCGCACTTTGAATGACAATTGCGCGGTCATGCAACACTACCCATTTTAAATTTTTATCATTTTTTCACGCAAATAGAGATTTCTTTTGGTGGTATTTAATCACCACTGAGTTTTTTTATTTTTTATTAAATAAAACAAAAAACACCTGAAGCTTTTGAAAAAAATGCACTTTTCTCCATTTCTGTTATAAAAGTTTGCAAATAAATAACATTTCTTCATCAATTTAGGTCAGAATGTATTCTGCTACATTTCTTTGGAGAAAATAATAATAATAATTGAATTTGTATTTTTTTTCAAATGTTTCTTTTTTTTTATTACATTTTTTAACGATTTTATTTTTCAGCACACTGTGACCAAATCAATACAATGTTACCATTGAGCTACTGTGCGCAAGTGATCAGAATTTTTTTTTTTTTTACACATTGTGATTAGAGATGAGCGAATTATTCAAAAATTCGATTCGGCTGATTCGCCGAATTCGCGGAATAAATTCGATTCGAGGCGAATATAACTTATGAAAAGGGTGTTTCTAGGCTTCAGAGAGCCTTTATATTAGTGCAGAACATTGTACCTTTAATTTAAATGCCCTTGGAGTCTGCTGGGGAAGAGAAATAATACTGTCACTCAGTATGACATGCAGATGAGTGCCGTCGATCTTAGAATCACCGCACACTTCACTCATTTGGGCAGTCACGGGGCCAAAACCAGAGTGTGGAGCCACAGTGTGGCGGTGGAGGCAGCAGCAATGGGAGGCCATACAGCACCCTATGACAAAATGGAACCCACCAGCAGTGTGAGGAGACCTGAAAGTGGCACATGGCAGAGTGTGGCGATGGAGACAGCAGCAATGGGAGGCCGTACAGGGACCCATGACACACTCTGGACCTGGCAGCAGCATGAGGAGGCGGTACAGGGGCCCATGACAGATTACGGGCCTGGCAGCAGCATGAGGAGTCGGTACGGGGGCCCATGGCAGATTACGGGCCTGGCAGCAGCATGAGGAGGCGGTACAGGGGCCCATGGCAGAGTGGCGGAGCGTAAGCAGCTAAAATTGAAGGCCATACAGAGGCCTATGTTAAAAAGTCCCCCCAGCAGCAGCGTGGGGAGACGACTATCAAGAGTCCAATGGCAGAGTGGCGGAGCAGAAGCAGCTTCAATTGAAGGCCATACACAGGCCTATGTTAAAAATAATAACATGTTTGGGGCATGATTCATGGCGGATTTAGTCAGTTGTGTCAGGAACTGGTGGTTTGAAATCCAGACTAATCCACGCCTGATTCATTTTCACAAACGTGAGTCTCTCCACACTTTGGGTGGACAGTCGTGTCCTCCGCGGAGTTACAATACCTCCTGCCGCACTAAACACGCGCTCCGATGCCACGCTACTGGCCGGGCATGACAGCCTTTCAAGGGCAAATTCAGCTAGTTGGGGCCAAAGGTCAAGTTTCGTTGCCTAGTAGTCAAGGGGATTGTCTACCTCGGTTGGCAGGGTGCTGTCCAAGTAGGCCCGAGCCTGTTGTTTGAGGTCCTGCTCCAGGTCCACCTGATGCTGCTGCGGCTGGTTAGTAGTTTCCTCACTGCGCTGGTGAAGAAAGCTACTCATCATCGACTGCAGACTGAGGCAGCCGCTGCTGGTGGAGCTGCCACTGCTCCTACCACCCCACCCCTCCCCTGCTGCCATGGCAGCGGAACGCGAGCGCACAGGGCCCACAGTGTCTGAGGATGGACGTTGGCGCAGAAAGGCAGAGACCAACTGACTACATAGGTGCTTTTTATAGTACTTTATTTTGGCCTCCCTCTCAGCAGGTGTGAAAAAGGCCACCATTTTTGAACGGTAGTGAGGGTCCAACAAGGTGGACAGCCAAAAGTCATCCCTCTGTCTGATGGTTATTATTCGGCTGTCGCTACGCAAGCAACCGAGCATGCTATGGGCCATTTGTGCCAAGGAATGCGAGGGACTCCCTGCCTCCATCTCCACAGCATACTGCCACGGTGCGTCTGGGTCCTCTGTCTCCTCCTCCTCCTCCTCTACCAGATGCTCCTGCTCCTCCACTCCTGTCCGCTGAGTGGAAAAACCACCCATTTCACTCAGTAATTCCTGAGCACCAATGTCCTCCTCTACCTCCTCCTCTTCTTCCTGTCCTGCCCCCACAGGGGTCATGTGGCGTTGAGATCTGTGCGCCACGTCTACCGCACCCTGACCAGCCATTGTTAACAGCATTTGTTCCAGGACGTGCAACAGAGGAATGACGTCATTCATCCCATAGTCCTGCCGACTCACGAATAGCGTGGCCTCCTCAAAGGGCCTGAGCAAGCGGCAGGTGTCACGCATGAGCTGCCAATGGCTGACATCTAAGTTACACAGGGGAGTACCTTTATCCGCTTGTAACATCAGGAAATCGGTGATGGCCTTTCGCTGTTCGTAAAGGCGGTCTAACATATGTAGGGTTGAATTCCACCTTGTTGCAACGTCGCAGATCAGGCGATGCTGTGGAATTCCGTTCTGCCGCTGCAGCTCAAGGAGGGTGTGCTTTGCGGTGTAGGAATGGCTGAAATGCATGCAAAGTTTACGTGACATTTTAAGGATGTCTTGCAGTGGGATGGTGGATTTTAGGAACCGCTTGACAACCAGATTGAACACGTGAGCCATGCATGGCACATGGCACAACCTTCCTTGACGCAGAGCAGACACCATGTTCTTTCCGTTGTCGGTCAACATGGTTCCGATTTTCAGTTTGCGCGGAGACAGCCATCTGTCGATTTCTCTGTTCATTACACTCAGAAGTTCCTCCCCTGTGTGACTACGTTCGCCAAGGCATACCAGGTGCAGCACAGCGTGACACCGTTGCGCCCTGCACATGTGATATGCCGGTCGGGTAATGGGATTTGGCACGGGGGTGGCGGCTGAGGACACGGCGGAAGAAGAGGTGGTAGAGGCGGACATCTTTGCTGGACCAAGGACGTGCAAACGTGGAGGCAAAAGCGGCGTGACCTGTCCAAGTTGCTGGTGCGGCTGTGCCGGCACCACGTTCACCCAGTGGGCCGTAAATGACATGTACTGTCCCTGACCGTAGTTACAGCTCCACACGTCGGCGCTGCCGTGCACTTTGGCAGAGACCGACATGCTCAAAGACTGGCCCACCATCTCTTCTACATGTGAATGCAGGGCTGGCACTGCCTTTTTGGCGAAGAAATGCCGGCTTGGCACTCTCCACCGCGGCTCGGCACAAGCCATCATTTCTCGGAAAGGTGCTGAGTCCACCACTTGGAAAGGGAGGGACTGCAGCACCAGCAACTTGGACAGGAGGACGTTCAGCTTCTGCACCGTCGGGTGCGTGCTCGCAAACTGTTGTCTCTTGGAAACGGATTGCAAGAAAGACTGCTGACGGAATCCGTGAAGAGGAGTAGCAGGAGAAGGAGCATCTGAACGAGCGGAAGATGCCAACGAGCGACAACTCCCCTCAGCAGAGGTGTTGGAGCCTTGACTGGCTGATAGAGGGCGATTGACGTCGGGTGACGGAGCAAGTAACGGAGCAGGTGATGGAGCGGGGGCTGGGGCAGGCAGAACCGCTGTATCTTTATCACGGTTTTCCCTGGCCACCGAATGGCGACGCTGCATATGCTGACGCAACGCTGTAGTCCCAACATGGGCCCCCTGGCCACGCTTGACTTTCTGGCCACATAGTCGACATACGGCTACGTTTACTTCCTCGGGCGGCTTGACGAAAAATTGCCACACCGCCGAGTAGGAAACTTTGCCCCCGCTACTCCTCACTGGCTGACTGCTACTTCCTCCGTGCACACCGGCACCACTACTGGCCGTGGTGGTAGGCTGCAGTGGAGCTGGTGCTCTACTCCGTGGCCGTTTGCCTCCACTGACACTGCTGCGACCCTGCTGCCTCTTGGGCAACCCACCGACTGTTTTGCTCGCTGGCAAGCTGGCACCCTCTTCTCCTGATGATGCGGAAGCAATAGCCTGATGACGACGAGGCTGCCAAGTGCGATCAGCCTCATCATCATCAATTAGGGTCTCCGCGTCACTACTAGCCCCCTCGGCTGCATGTGGGTCAGGAGACAGACCTGTCTCTAGACCGGCTACCGAGCCACTCTCCTCGCCAGTACTTCTTCGCCTGGCTGCTGAAGAGGCGGATGTCTCCCCCCGTTCCTGACCGCACTCTGTTAGCTCTTCCTCACTGTACAGTGGGGCTGAGCCCACAGCATGCGATACTTCGCTTGGTGAGGGAACACCAAAGGACAGGGGCAGGTAGAGGACACGTGATTTCAGTGGGCTTGCTCCCGGGCCATGCCAACTAACGGTTGTGTCTGACGTACCCACCGACCGTTGGCTGTAGGTGTCAGAGGTGACCTGGGAAGAGGAAGACGACCGAGTCAACCAATCAATGACGGCAGGGTTGTTGGTGGAGACACGACCGCTGGATGACACCGGGAGCACTGGCCTCTGGCTGCGACTAGTGCTGCCTCGACCCCTTCCTCTGCTGCCACGTCTGCTCGCTCCTGAAACATTGCCTCCTCTGCCACTCCTCTGCGTGTTGTCTGACATACTCTTTAATTCAATAGTGGTTGTGAAGCAGAAAGTAACGATTCTGTGTCCCTGAGTAACAATTCTGTGTCCCCGAGTAACGATTCTGTGTCCCCGAGTAACAATTCTGTGTCCCCGAGTAACAATTCTGTGTCCCCGAGTAACGATTCTGTGTCCCCGAGTAACGATTCTGTGTCCCTGAGTAACGATTCTGTGTCCCTGAGTAACGATTCTGTGTCCCTCAGTAACGATTCTGTGTCCCTGAGTAACGATTCTGTGTCCCTGAGTAACGATTCTGTGTCCCTGAGTAACGATTCTGTGTCCCTGAGTAACGATTCTGTGTCCCTGAGTAACGATTCTGTGTCCCTGAGTAATGATTCTGTGGCCCTAAAGTCTCTGTGGCCCTAACTCTGTCCCTAATACAGACAGGTCTGTCTCTCTTGAATGACTGGAGGCTAATGGAGAATTCTAAGATGGCTGCGATTTATAGCTCCACCATTACACAGTGCTGGCTGGCTGGCTGCTGATTAGCTAATGCGATCACATGTCATGAATGAATGCATTATGGGTCAGCGCGCCTTGTCTGCGCGCCTTTCCAGAGATCCCCGCTCCGTCGCCACACATGTCGCCGCCATTTTTGGGAAAATTAGATTCGTGCATCCGAAGTTTGCTAATTTTCGGATTCGGCGCAAATCGAATTTTTCCTAATCTTCGAAACGAATTCCACTTCGCCATGTTCGATTCGCTCATCTCTAATTGTGATTGCTAATACCAATGTATTTCATTAATATTTGCAACCGTTGTTACTGAATGAAACTGATTCATTCAGTCTTTTGTTGTGATTAGCTGTGATTGGGCAAAGCTCATCACATGATACATGTGAATGATGAATTGGCTGTGATTAGCCCTGTCTGTACCATGTGACTGCTTTGACCAGTCACAGCTAATAACACAATTGTATACAATGTATGGCATGACAGGAAGCCATCCAATGTATACAATTGGCATTTGATCTGCTGTGATTGGCCACAGCGGTCACATGACACTGGCAACGGGCCGGTGTAGTGATATGTCATCGGCTGTGTCCCATTGACACAGCCAGTGACAGATCGCACCGCTGTGCGAGCCCGCGGCTGCATAAGCGGCTCATTTTAACAGGACGTCATATGATGCCCAGTCACAATGGCGAGTGTCCCGCCCGGCCGTCAATCTGCTATAGGCCATGTGGGAACGTGTTAAACCCAATATCAAAAATTGAATTTATTGTACAGATGTGCTGAAGGTCTCTACTGAATACTGAAAAGGCCATTCAGTACATCTGCACACATGTGGATTGGGAGCAACGTAATTCTCGCTCAGGTGAGAAAAACCTGTGGCCGTGCAGCACAAAAAAGTAAAAATATAAAAAAATAAAATAAAAACTAATTGTGGGAAAGGGAGGGGCTGGAACCAGATACAAAAAAATATACTTTTTGAGGTTAAAGGTCTGCTTTACATGTGGTGGCTGCATTAGTTTTCTTTGTTTAGCTTCTTTTCCCCTTGGGGATCTGGCTAGTAACATGCTTCCCATCTAAGCATGGCTCCTTTTATCTATGGAGGCGCAAGGGGGTCACCTGTGGACAGCAGTATTTTCTAGAGAGGGTGTTGTATGGAACAGTCTGCACCCAGTCTGAACAATGATGAAGAAGCTGCACCAGGTGAAGTCATCACTCTGCTCTGTTCCTCCTATAAGCATGTACAGAGACTGTCAGCACTGTGTAAGGGCTCATACACACCTGCCACTATTAGTGCTGACCCTCTGAAAAGCAATCCTTGGTCACTCACTTTTCAGAGGGAGTTTTACAGTGGATAAGGAGGCAATGGGGTATATTTACTAAAGCTGGCTCACTCAGAATCTGGTGCAGCTGTGCATGGCAGCCAATCAGCTTCTAAATTAAGCTTTGACAATAAAACCTGGAAACTGATTGGTTTCTATGCAGAGCTGCAGATTTTGCATGCTGCAAATACTTGCAAGAAATTGGGAACTACGGGGAAAACAGCTTGGATCTACACTTAATACTGGCTTCTTAAGTCTTTCCATCTCTCAAAACTCCTCCTATTGGCCAGTGTACTATTAAAGTGGTTGTAAACCCTCATATCTACTGGCCTCAGGTGATACACAGATATGAAACAAATCTTCCTACAGAAGTTGTACCGGTTTATCTACAGACGACTTTCCCCTACATCTATTCAAAGTGAATTTACACAGGATCTCTCAGCTCTGAAAAGCAGGGGGTGGGGAAGTGAAGTTACATTCAGTGAGGAGAGTTCTGAGAGCTGATTGGAAGTGAAAGACACACCCCCCTCACACAACACACAGGCACACAGCAGAGCTGAGGCTGTCAATCAAAAGTTGTGCCCTCCTGTCACCTTTTTTTTCTTAGGAAAACTCATCAGAAGTGACTCATGCTGATAGTAGACAAATGGCATTTAGTGCTCTGGATTGAGACAAGTACACACTATAGAGGGATATGCTTTGTTCATATTTCATGTCTGCGTTTTACAACCACTTTAAATGTTACATAGTTACATGGGTAGTCTGGTTGAAAAAAAGACACAAGCCCATCCAGTTCAACCAATAAAAGGAAAAAACATTATATACAGTTGTATAAATACACAATCCTATAACCACGGTTGAAAAAGAAGGTGGCAAAACAATCCCCCCCCCCCCAATAAAGCCTGATCCAAAGAAGCAATCTGATATTTCCTGGATCAATCACAGTGAAGTGAAAAAATGCTGGACTACATAAACCAATGGTACAAACCATTATATTACCAAAAAAAGTAAAAAAAAAATTATATATATTAGAAGAAATAGTAGAAAAAATATTAATACTGAAATAAAAAAAATGCTAACCATATATATATATATATATATATATATATATAAAATATACATATAAAAAAACACACACACACAAAAATATAAAAATTAAAAATATTGTAAGTATGAATCAAATAAAAATTAAGTTCAATCAATAAAGTGTTCCTCCTTTGGATAACAAAAAATATTTGCATCTGTCATCAATTCCCGTGCAAAGACATCCTCCACCATATATCTGCTCACCTCACATTATACAGTGTTACGGTCTAACTGCACTTTTGGTCCCATATGGACTCAGAAGATCAGCTTGCTGAATGAAGACTCCAAAGTAAGCTCCCTCCTGATAAGCGTTTTTGTATCAGTCGTATTCCTCATTAAAAATAATTTGACAGTGCTTTATCCTTTTAAACTTTTATTCATCAATTAAAACATATGAAATGCTCTCTTGTTCCGGAGGTGTATTTTGCACCAGGTATGATGAAGATCCAGTGATGTACTGATTAAACACAAGGTGGCAGTATCATCTCAGCAGCAGAGTCCTGTACATGCTCAAAACAGACACCATCCGTAATGTAATGCAAGGCAAAGCACGGGCCCACTTAATGAATGCTATTGCCTGCTGTAATGTCGTTTCAAGAGCCGGTTGCAGAGTACTACAAGCCGCTATCCTGATGAATGGTAACACCGTGATGTCATCCGCACACTCCTTACTGACGCATTTCGTCACTGGTCACATGACTTTATCAAGGGGTATCCTTGGAATGACATTACAGCAGGCAATAGCAATCATTAAGTGGGCCCGTGCTTTGCCTTGCATTACATTACGGATGGTGTCTGTTTTGAGCATGTACAGGACTCTGCTGCTGAGATGATACTGCCACCTTGTGTTTAATCAGTACATCACTGGATCTTCATCATACCTGGTGCAAAATACACCTCCGGAACATGAGTGCATTTCTTGTGTTATAATTGATGAATAAAAGTTTAAAAGGATGAAGCACTATGTTGAGTTCTTTTTAATGAGGAATACGGCTGATACAAAGACGCTTATCAGGAGGGAGCTTACTTTGGAGTCTTCATTCAGCAAGCTGATCTTCTGAGTCCATATGGGGCCAACAGTGCAGTTAGACCGTAACACTGTATAATGTGAGGTCACACTGCGTGAGGTGAGCAGATATATGGTGGAGGATGTCTTTGCACGGAAATTGATGACAGATGCAAATATTTTTCTTTATTCTAAGAGGGTTCACTGAATGAACACTTTATTGATTGAACTTGATTTTTGATTGACTTTTGATTCATACTTAAAATATTTTAAATGTTTATATTTTTTTTGTGTGTGTGTATGTATGTTTTTATATACATATTATTTATATATACATTCATAAATCTATATTTTTATTTCAATATTAATATTTTTTCTCTTCTAATATACATAAATATTTTTTCACTTTCTTTTTTGGTAATATAATGGTTTGTACCTTTGGTTTATGTAGTGCAGCATTTTTTCACTTCACTTTATGATTGAATAATTTTGCCCCACCGAGACATGGGTTTTGTGCACTATCGGCTACAGCAATTTATTGTAAAAAATTTTTGTTTTTATTTCACTGTAGTTAGCGCTTGAGTTATTCAATATACTTTAGTATTCCCTGTATCAACCCTACCTATAAATATTAATATCCAGTTATACTGTGTACATTTAGGAAAGAATCCAGGCCTTTTTGAAACAATATGCTGAGCTGACCACAACCACCTCTTGAATGAGTCTATTCTTCATTTTCACAACTCTTACTGTGAAGAAGCCTTTCCGTATGTGGAGATTAACCACTTGCCCTCCAGAGAATTTACCCCCCTTCCTGACCAGGCCATTTTTTGCTTTATGGCACTGTGCTACTGTGACAATAGAGCGGTCATGCAACGCTGTACATAAATGACATTTATGTCATTTTTCCCTCACAAATAGAGCCTTCTTTCAGTGGTATTTTATCATCTCTGCATTTTTTATTTTTTGCACTATAAACAAAAAACCACCACCAATTTTGAAAAAAACAATATTTTTGACTTTTTGCTATAAAACATGTCCATTAAAATTTTTTAAAACAATTTAATTTCTTCATTAATTTAGGGCAAATTGTATTCTGCTACATGTCTTTGCTAAAAAAAAAAATCCCAATACTGGAATTGTTTTTTTATACTAGTAATGGCGGCGATCAGCGACTTATAGTGGGACTGCGGCAGGCATTCTGACACTGGGGAGGAACTGCCACTGACATCCCCAGTGACACTAATACAGTGATCAGTGCTAATAAAAAGCACTGACACTGTACTAATGACACTGGACAGGAAGGGGTTAATATCTGGGGCGATCAAAGGGTTAACTGTGTGTTGTGCTGTGCTTACACTGTGTGCTGTTTTACTAGGGAGAAATGCTGCTTTGCATCTCTCTGCTGTGCAGATAATAATAATAAGAAGAAATAAAAAAAATAAATAAAATAAAAAATATGTAAAAACAACAATACAAATAAAAGTAAAAAAATAAACACAAATAAATAAAAATAAAAAAATTAAATAACAGAAATATAAACATCCAAAGAAAAGTAAAAATAAACAGATATAAATAAAAAAATAAAAATAAATAATAAAAAATAAAATAAAAATAAATAAAAATACAAATAAATAAATAAAAATAAAATAAAAATAAATAAATCTAAAAATAAATTCTAAAATTCTTCAAGAAAATTGCCCCAAATTACCTATTAGACAAAAAACTATTTAGATCTATATCTATGTTCAACCCTCTAGGGGCCAGAGACCCTAATTGAAGAATCCACTTTGTCTCATTCTGTGAGATCGACTTCCTCATATCTTCACCCCACCAATGAGGTACAATCCTGTCGATCCCACAGAATTTTAGCAAAGATGGATCTCTGTTGTAAAATTTCTTAAAATGATGAGAAACTATAATGTTTGAAACCTTTTATATTTCTTATGTGTTCACCCAGTCTTACAGCAAGTTACCTTGTTGTTCTCCCCACATACCGCAAGTGACAAGGGCACTCCATAAAGGTATGTAACATGATTACTATCACACGAGACAAATTTACAAATCTTGTGGACATCCCCTTTAGCTCTGGATTGGAACACCAAGGTTTTTTTCACTATTAACTCCCATAGTTCTACATGCAATACATCTACCACATTTGTCAAATCCTATTTGATCTAGAAATGTAACCTTCTTAGATGATGGATCAGGAACATTTTTTTTACCAATCTTGTTCTATGATTAGATGGTCTCCTATATATGAATTTTGGTTGTCTCGGTAAAAACTTCCCCAAAGCCTCATCATGCCACAAAATCGACCAATGAGTCCTAATAATGTTTTCAACCAACCTATGTTGCCTCGAAAAGCCTGTAATAAAGGCATAATCAAAATTGTTTCCTTTTTTATCTTTTTTCTTCAATAAATCATTTCTATCCATACTAGCTATCTCTCAATTCTCCATCCTGATAACCTTTCTACTCAAATCTTTCAATCAGAATATCCGTTTGTTCATGGTAATCACTTGGTTCATTGAAGTTCCGTTTGATCCACATGAACTGACCCTTTGGGATGGCTTTCAACCATCTTTGGTAATGGCAGCTATGGGTGAGATGTATCCATTCCTGTCTACCTCCTTAAAGTGGGTACATGTGTTTAGTCTCTCTCTTTTCTTAAATATCGTGAGATCCAAAAAATTCATGGATTCGACATCAATATTACTCCCATTCCCTTGGCTTCTGTCTAAGGGTAGGTTCACACCTATGCAGTTTGCATTTGATCTGTTTGTGCAGTGCTTTTTGTGGTGCATTTTGTGTTTTTGCTGCATTGTTGTTGTGTTTTTCATGGTTTTATTTTTTGTTGCTAGGCAGATTAAAACACAGCAAAGCAGAGATTGTCACCAGCACACCGAGGATCACCAATATGGGTCCAAATGTTTTAACCACTTGCTGTCCGGCCTCTGTATATAAACGGCCGTATGGTGGCAGTCCAGGGGCGGGTTGCCGTTCATAAACGGCGCCCGCCATTTTGGACTGTGGAACACCGATCGTCATATGGGACCTCTGTGCGAGGTCCCAATCATGTGATCACTGATTGGCCAATCAGTGATCTAATGCAAAGTAGTAAGCAAGATGTCACTTCTGACATCATTGCTTACTATGTGTGAAATCTGTGAACAGGGGAGGACTGACCATTTGGAAACTCAGGCACTGCCCGAGGGCCCGGGGTCAGTAGGGGGCCCCATTAGATGCCCCTGGTACCTTTTTCATAGGCTTTTTTGAGTTTGGGCAAGGACACAGGGGCCCCATGATCCCCTAATGCCCGGGGGCCCCATGAGTTGCCAGTCCTCCCCTGTCTGTGAATGATCACAGAGGTCACATGATACAAGGCTATTCACAACAGCCTTGTACCATGTGACAAGCTGTGACCAATCACAGCTCACACAGTATTTCTCAATGGCTACAAAAATGCAGCCAGAGAGAAGGAGAAATTATTGCTTTTACAGCCTTTATGGGTGTAAAAGCAATCAGTGTAAAAAAAAAAAAAAAAAAATCTTCATCACCCCCCACACATAGTACAGTGTCACCATGGTGACACTGTACTGCTAGGGTGACAGTATGTAGAAAAATAAATAAATATTAATATAAAAGAATAAAATTAAAATGTAAAATTTTTTTTTTTATATTATAATTTTTGGTTAGAAACTAACTTGGGTTATTTTTTTTTTTTACTAATAAGATAACTGAATACATTTTGGCCAATATTTATGAAGAAAGATTATTTATTTGCTAAATTTTATAAGAAAAACAAATTTTTTTCAAAATTTTAGGACTTTTTCATTAATTTAGCAAAAAAAATAAAAATCCCAGTCGTGAATAAATACCACCAAAATAAAGCTTTATCTGTCTCAAAAAAATGCTGAAAAATGTATATGGGTACAGTGTTGCATGACCGCGCAATTGTCATTCAAAGTGTGATAGCGCTGAAAACTGAAAATTGGCCTGGGCAGGAAAGGGGTAAAAGTGTCCGGACTTGAAGTGGTTAATGAACGATCCCATAGTAACAGCAAGACAACATTTTGGAGTCTCGCAGGACCTCTTCATCAGGCATGTGACCACATACCTGATGAAGGGGTCCTGCAAAACGTTGCCTTGCTGTAACTATGTGATTGTTCATTAAAATGTTTGAATCCATATTGGTGATCCTCTGTGTGCTGGTAACATTCTCCCGTGCTGATTCTCTTCGGTTCCAGCCGACAGTCGCTGCAACACCCACATATATACACAGCCATTTTAAAATGCAGGAACGTGTGCATTCGGATTGTACACTTGCAAAAACACACTACATGCTTTTCTGCAGCGTCTCCATTGAATTCTATAGAACCAAAAACACAATGTTTTGCCTATAAAAAAAAAGTTCCTGACCCTTTCCAAAAAACGCACTGGGTGAAAACGTGGAGACGGGAACGTGGCCCATAGGAAATCATGTTAAATGGACTGTACTACGTTTCTGCAAAACGCTTAAGTGTGAACCTAGACTAAATTGGTCCTAATATGTACAGTATACATACACATAAGAGATAGGGACCTTAGATTGTAAGCTCCTTGAGGGCAGGGGCTAATGTACAGTATGTAAAGCCATGCGCAAATGTTGGTGCTACATACATACCTACTACTAGTAAGCTTCCTTGCGTTACAGTTAAAAAGTCAGTGAGTGTCAGAACGACTAAATGGTTAATTGGAGGGTCTGAAGTCAAACTTCATACCTCTCAACACCAGAATTTGGGGAAGAGAGATACGCAGAGAAGAAAGGATAAGGATGAAAAAGGACTTGCCTGCATTGCACTAATATTGGGCATAGCTTAACGTAGACTCTGAACCTAATTATAGTATAAACTGCTCACATTCCACAGTCTTCATACCCAGAGAATACTCCTAATTACTGTGCTATGAGCGACAGTCTCACAGACACACAAACATAAGGGATCATTTTAATCAAATAAATCAGAATACAGACAGACATTCTTAGTCGGAGCCTACCTTGAAGAAGAACTTCATTAAAAATAGTTACACAGCAGTTAAGTTAAGCAGCACATAGCTGTTGAGAAAATAAACACATCAGAACTATGTAACATACAACAGAGTATATAGAGGTCAGGTCAATAAAACGTCCAAAAAACAGTCTATAGACCATAGTGGTCAGGACTATGCAGTGTACATCAGAGTGCACCAGCATGTTTCTCCATTTCTGCTCAGTGAAAATAATACCCAGGCATCAGTGGAAGGAAGAACCTCTCAAGAGTAGTGGTTAGAGGGAGGGGAAAAAATCACCTGGCGTCTGTGGGGGAGAAAAATTGTCCCGTGTCAGTAGTTGGGGGCATTCCACACTGACCACCAATGTAATGGGGGATTCTACAATTACCACCAATGTGAGGGGAGATTTCAACACTGACCACCAATGCAATAGAGAATTTACACTGACCACCAATGTAAGCTGATGTTTCTTGACTGACCACTAATGTAAGAGGGAATTTACACTGACCTCCAATGTAAGATGATATTCCTACACTAAACACCAACGTAAGAGGGAATTTACACTGACCACCGATGTAAAATGATATTCCTACACTGGTGTTCAGTGTAGGAATATCATTTTACATCGGTGGTCAGTGTAATTCCCTCTTACGTTGGTGTTCAGTGTAGGAATATCATCTTACATTGGTGGTCAGTGTAAATTCCCTCTTACATTGGGGTTCAGTTTAGAAATATCATCTTACATTGGGGTTCAGTGTAGGAATATCATCTTACATAGGTGGTCAGTGTAAATTCCCTCTTACATTTGTGTTCAGTGTAGGAATATATTCTTACATTGGTGGTCAGTGTAAATTTCCTCTTACATTGGTGGTCAGTGTAAATTTCCTCTTACAGTAAATTGGTGTTCAGTGTAGGAATATCATCTTACATCGGTGGTCAGTGTAAATTCCCTCTTACATTGGTGTTCAATGTAAGAGGAAATTTACACTGACCACCAATGTAAGATGGTATTTACACTGACCACCAATATAAGATGGTATTTTACACTAGTGGTCAGTGTAGAAACATCTCCTTACATTGGTGGTCAGTGTAAATACCCTCTAACATTGAAGTTCAGTATAGAAATATCATCTCACATTGGTGGTCAATGTAAATTTCCTCTTATATTTGTGGTCAGTGGAAAGAGGAAATTTACATTGACCGCCAACGTAAGATGATATTTTTACACTAAACACCAATTTATTAGGGAATTTACATTCACCGCCAATGTAAGGAGAATTTTCAACACCGTACACCAATGCAATAGGGAATTTATACTGACCACCAATGTATGGAAATATTTCTACATTGACCACCAATGTAATAGGCAATTTACACTCGCCACCAATTCTACACTGACCACAAATGTAATGAGAGATTCTATATTGACCAACAACGTATGACTGATTCTACACTGACCACCAATGTAATGGGAGAGTCTACACTGACCACCAATGTAATGGGAGATTCTACACTGACCACCAATGTAATGGGAGATTCTACACTGACCACCAATGTAATGGGGGATTCTACACTGACCACCAATGTAATGGGAGATTCTACACTGACCACCAATGTAATGGGAGATTCTACACTGACCACCAATGTAATGGGAGATTCTACACTGACCACCAATGTAATGGGGGATTCTACACTGACCACCAATGTAATGGGGGATTCTACACTGACCACCAATGTAATGGGAGATTCTACACTGACCATTACATTGGACTTTCTACAACTTCTACCTTAGTCATCAATGTAAAAGGGGCAGTTACAGTGGTCATCAACTCCTCCTACTCCCCTCAGCATCTCAAACCCCCCAATGTTCACCTTTGCACCCTGTGAACAGATCCTCTGCTGAACTGGAGTGGAACGAGATAGCTATCTCTTTTGAGACATTTGTACACATTCAGTTACATAGTTAGTCTGGTTGAAAAAAGACAAAAGTCCATCCAGTTCAACCATTAAAAAAAAAACCATTATAATGAAAAGGGACCTGCATGCTTTTGCATCAGGCTACTTGCAATCCATGTTTAGGTCTGGAAAAAAAAAGGAAAAAATGCAGAGCTTTTCCATTTTTTTCTACATATCAACAAACTCAGAGGTAAGTGGATGTAAACAGATTCCTCCCTTATATCAGAATTTCCTTTTACATCAAAGGCCCCCCTTATATCAGAGTTACCTCTTACTGTATATCACAGTATCCTCTTAAATCACAGTTCTTCTTTATGTAGGAGTGCTTTAATAGATGAAAGTCCCTTCTTACAATAGCACCCTGTTACATCAGAGTCAACCATTAGATAGAGCGTCCCTCATTACCTTGGATCAGATTCCTTCTATAGATGAGAGTTCCTCTCGTAGATCAGGAGTTCCCCCTTAGATCACTTGTTTCTACCCTTAGATCGGAGCCCTACCATGAATCAGATTCCTTCTGTAGATCAGAGTTCCCACCCTTAGATCAAAGCCCTCCTTAGATCAGGAGTTCCCCCTTAGATCAGAGTCCTCTCTTAGATTAGGAATCACTCTTTAGATCGGAGTCCTACTTTGGACCAGATTCCTTCTTTAGATAAGAGTTCCCCCCTTAGATCAGCGTAGGTGCTTAGATCACTTGTTTCCACCCTTAGTTGGGAGCCCTACCTTGAACCAAATTCCTTCTTTAGATCAGAGTTCCTACACTTAGATCAAAGCCCCCCTTAGATCAGAGTTCCCCCTTAGATTAGAGTCCTCTCTTAGATTAGGAATCCCTCTTTAGATCAGATTCTTTTAGATAAGAGTTCCCCCCTTAGATCAGAGTCCCTACTACCTTTCAGGGCAGGATCCATCCAAGCAGCAGGTGCCGGGAAAGGAAGTCAGGGAATGGAGCATCTCTGTACAGAGGAAGTTCTGTTCTGCTGTGCATGCTGATGAAGCATGCTATTGTTTGCTAGGACACCAGCGCTCCTAACACCCAATAACGGCAAAGATGACAGACTACAGGTGGGAGAAGCAGAAAGCGCACACAGTCCCTACTGACAGGAATCCTGGATGAGTGCAGTGTGTGCGAGCACAGTGGGCCCCATTCACCTTGGGGCCCAGCACACATTGAGGATAGGCTACTGAATCTAGCAATCTCTAGCACTTGAGACTGGTGAGTTAAGCCAAACACGTTCTTTTGTCAGGGGATGTAAACATTGACATGCGTACCATGTAAAATACATTCACAGTCAGATCACAGACGCACAATATTCTACTTTAGATGTTCACACCTCATTGCTGACCACAAAGTAGCTATGTGCATGGGCCCATAGCTTTTAATACTGCTGTATTTAAATCCATATAAAACTGTATGCAGTACGGATTTGAATATGAGAATATGTTACGTGTTGCTAATTACGTCCAAGTCAACAGCAGCTAAACTCTAAAACGACAACACAATGTACTCTTCTCTTGGATCAAGCCAATCAGTCTTCAGGATTAAAGTCTTTCAGCTCCGCTGAGTATTTGTTACACGGGATTTGATACAATCAGCTGGATCAGAGTCAGTCAATGCAGACGATAAATAACTCCACTCAGGACCCAGGATACCTGAGATTGTACGGCTGACATTTTCAAAGGTCAAACAATTAGAGAATCGCTGAAGAGAACTGCCATTTGATCTTAAGAATTGAGTTCTTATTGATTATGACAAATGAGCAATTGTGTAAGTAATTGGTTTGTTCTTCAATCCATTACTTACAGGAAAACTTCAGTTTCATTAAAAATTTGATAAAAGTATACACTCAGCAGGTCACTCCATTAGGCATGTCCACATCTTAACACACAGAGCCAAAGAATCATGTGGCTGAAGCTCGATATACAGTATAAAGCATGTAGACATGGTCAAGAGGTTCAGCTTTCCGAGAAATCATGGGATGCTGCTTGATTTACACAACTTTCACTGCAGAAAGATTGATGGTGTAGATATGTTGGTTGCAGCATCTCATGAATTTCTGAGCTCTACAGGTTTTGCTTGGTAGATCATTGCAGATAAAAATATGCGGTGAAAGTCAGTTCGGTGAAGTAAGCACCTTGTTAATGAGAAGTGACAGGAGGAGGACCAGATTTGTTCAAGCATTCATTGCATCATCTCTGAAAACAAAGGTCTAACCTTGCAGAGGACAGGCCACGGTAGTAAAGGACCATGTTGGGTTCCCCTCCTGTAAGCCAAGAATAGGATAATAAGGCTTCCAAAACTGGATGACTGGTGGTCAAACAACTGTTAATGTATTTTAGGTATCTCAGTATGCAAATGGTAGGCATAGAATTTGGCGCACCGAACGCCAATAAACCACAGATCCATCCTGTCCTGTACCCAAAGGATGTGGCGTTTTAATGGTGATCATTTCAAGTCCATGTTCAAGGCAAAAGGGGTTCCTACCCATACTTAGCAGGTGTAGACAAAGAAGTGGTCATTGGGGATAATTTATCAAAACTGGAGCAGCTGTGCATAATAACCAACCAGCTCCTATTTTAGCTTGTTCAGTTAAAGTGGAACTTTATTTAAAAAACCTAAAATTGGGGACCAGGCTGGATTTTTGATGAAGACGAGACATAGTGGGGTTTATTTACTAAAGCTGGAGAGTCCAAAATCAGACTCCCTTCTGCATAGAAACCAATCAGCTTCCAGGTTTCATTGCCAAAGCTTCATTGAACAAGCTGAGGTTAGAAGCTGATTGGTTTCTATGCAGAAGGGAGTCTGATTTTGGACTCTCCAGCTTTAGTAAATAAACCCTACTATGTCTCTTCTGCATTAAAATTTCCTACCTACCTGTCCACCGCTGTATAATTTATGCAGTGCCGAGACAAATGAACTCCTGCGCATGTTTTGGATTGATGTAAACTTGACCCAGCTAGTGAAAACAGCCAGTGGATGACACTCAGAAGCTGACCGCCCGAGGATGTCAGCGACCAGTGGGACACTGTAGTACTGGAGTGAAGGAAAGTATAGTTCCCCTCTAAGTTTTGAAAATTAAAGGTAGAAGCTTATAGGTGGCCATGCACTGGCTGCTCCACTGTTAGTAATTTCTCCTCATCGAGTGTAAATCAGAGGGTTTCAATAACAAACATCTATAACAGTAAATACACTAAAACACCCCCTAACAGTTAAATACCTCGAAAAAGTAACCATAATCACTAAAACAAGCACTTAAAAAAGAACTGTGGTCAGTTTTAACTTTGGCGTCGCCATCTTTGTTAATCTGGCATGTGCAGAGATGTTCCGCAGGGCTCTGCCTGGCCTTCTGGTCCAGTACATCTGCACATGGGTGCGGACGGGGTTCTGTGCATGTACAGACACAGCGATGCTTGGGACCTCCACAGTGCCCCATTTTTGCACATGCGTGGTAAACCCACATGTGCGAAGGTGTGTCTCAGGGCTCTGCCGAAACCTGAAGCACAGATACAGGGCATCCAGAAAGTATTCACAGCTCTTAACTTTTGTGACATTTTGTTATGTTGCAGCCTTGTTCTAAAATGGATTAAATTAATTTTTTTTCCTCAACATTCTACAAACAATATCCCATAATAGCAACATGAAAGTTCATTTTGAAATCTTTGCAATTTATTAAAAACAAAAAACCCACGTTTACATAAGTATTCACAGCCTTTCCTCAATACTTTGTTGGAAGCACCTTTAGCACCAATTACAGCCTCAAGTCATTTTGAGTATGATGCTACAAGCTTGGCACACCTATTTTTGGGCAATTTCTCCCATTCTTCTTTGCAGTACCTCTCAAGCTCCATCAGGTTGGATGTGGAGCATCGGTGCACAGCCATTTTCAGATCTCTCCAGAGATGTTCAATTCAGGTGGAAGTCTGGGCTCTGGCTGGGTCACTCCAGGACATTCACAGAGTTGGCCTGTAGCCACTCCTTTGTTATGTGGGCTTAGGGTCGTTGTCCTGTTGAAATATGAAACGTCGCCCCAGTCTAAGGTCTGAAACAGGTTTTCATCAAGGATGTCTCTGTACATTGCTGTATTCATCTTTCCTTTGATCTTGACTTGTCTCCCAGTTCCTGCAGCTGAAAAACATTCCCACAGCATGATGCTGCCACCACCATGCTTCACTGTAGGGATGGTATTGGCCAGGTGGTGAGCGGTGCCTGGTTTCCTCCAGACATGACGCTTGGCATTCAGGCCAAAGAGTTCAATCTTTGTTTCATCAGACTAGAGAGTTTTGTTTCTCATGGTCTGAGAATCCCTCAGATGCCTTCTGGCAAACTCCAGGCAGGCTGCCATTTGCATTTTACTGAGGCGTGGCTTCCGTCTGGCCACTCTACCATACAGTGGAATCCCGAAGCAGGTGCGGGGGGTGCGGTCCACACCGAGTGACACCGACCGCACGGGGTGACACTGGACCCGCTGCACAAAAAGGTAAGTTGTAAAGCAAGCCGACGATCCCCGCAGGATGGATCCGTATAGGTTGCATATGGACGATGCTGCGGGGTAACACCGGTGTATCGGTAAGATGTGTCTCCCATGCAGGGGCGTATCCATCGCGAGGCAAACAAGGCGTTTGCCTAGGGCGGCAATTTTTAGGGGGGCGGCACCACCCCCCTCCCCCCCGAAGAAGGGACCCTTTGAGCAGCGGCGGACAGCAGGAAGATCGATGTGGGGGAGGGCAGTTGCAGAGCAACGATCGTGCACCTCTCCCTCTAGCAGCTGAAAAGCCAGGACCAGGGGAATGCCTGGAGCAGGGAGGGAAGCGATGAAAGAGCCCGGAAGAGGTGAGCTGTGTTGTCTTGTGTGGGCTCTCCCTCCTGTCATCCATCCAGCAGATTACACTGACACTGATCACTGACAGATCGTATGGGACTGCACACACCCACCCTTCCTGCTGCACGGAGATCAGCAGCCCTTGGAGAGGGGGGAGGGGTGGGTGTGTATGTGGTCCCATACGATCTGAGGGAGGGGGGGAGAAAGAAAGGGAAGAGGGAGGGAAGAGAGAGAGGGAAGAGGGAGGGAAGAGAGAGAGGGAGAGGGAGGGAAGAGAGAGAGGGAGAGGGAGGGAAGAGAGGGAGAGGGAGGGAAGAGAGGGAGGGAAGAGAGGGAGAGGGAGGGAAGAGAGGGAGAGGGAGGGAAGAGAGAGAGGGAGAGGGAGGAAAGAGAGAGAGAGAGAGAGGGAGAGGGAGGAAAGAGAGAGAGGGAGAGGGAGGAAAGAGAGAGAGGGAGAGGGAGGAAAGCGAGAGAGGGAGAGGGAGGAAAGAGAGAGAGGGGGGAAAGAGAGAGGGGGAAGAGAGGGAAGTGGGAGAGGGGGACAAAGAGAGAGGGGGACAAAGAGAGAGGGGGACAAAGAGAGAGGGGGACAAAGAGAGGGGGATAAAGATCGGGAAGAGGGGGATAAAAAGAGAGAGGCAGAAAGAGAGGGGGGGGAGAAAGAGAGGGGGAAGAGAGGGAAGAGGGGGGTAAAGAGAGAGAGGGAAGAAAGAGAGAGGGAAGAGAGAGGAGGGGAAGAGAGAGGAGGGGAAGAGAGAGGAGGGGAAGAGAGAGGAGGGGAAGAGAGAGGAGGGGAAGAGAGAGGAGGGGAAGAGAGAGGAGGGGAAGAGAGAGGAGGGGAAGGGAGAGGAACAAAAAGAGGGAGGAAGAGGGAAGAGAGAGGGGGGGAGGGGAGAGAAATAGGGAGGGAGAAAGAGGACAGGGAGAGAAAAAGAGAAGGGGGAGAAGGAGAGGGGGAGAGAGAGAGGGAGGGAGAGAGAGAGGGGGGGAGAGGGAGGGAGAGAGAGAGGGGGAGAGAGAGAGGGGGAGAGAGGGAGGGAGAGAGAGAGGGGGGAGAGGGAGAGAGAAAGGGAAGATGGGGGGGAGAGAGAGAACAGAAAGAAAGGGAGAGAATCATATATACATACACACACTTATTGAACTCTCTCGCTCTCTCACTGTGGAAGGGGGGAGCAAAATTTTTGTGTTGCCTAGGGCAGCACAAAATCTAAATACACTACTGCTCCCATGTAGATATGTCCCCCTGAAGCAACTGCCCATGTCCAGGTTTCAGGCACGATCAATTGATGATAGAACTACTACTATCATCGATTGATCCTGCCTGAAACCGAGACATGTGCAGTTGTCCCGGACCCGCTCCAAGAAAAGGTAAGTTGTAAAGAAAGCCGACGATCCCCGCAGGATGAATTGGATCTGCGGATTGAGCATAATAGATCAGAGTCTGATCCATTATGCTCAATCCACAGATCCGATCCATTCTGTGGGGATCGTCGGAGGGGGCGTCACCAAGTGTTACTGCACTGGGTGACACCAACCCTAGGGACGCCTCTACTACCATACAGGCCTGATTGGTGGAGTGCTGCAGAGATGGTTGTTCTTCTGGAAGGTTCTCTTCTCCCCACAGAGAAACGCTGGAGCTCTTTCAGAGTGACCATCAGGTTCTTGGTTACCTCCCTGGCTAAGAACCTTTTCTCTCGATCGCTCATTTTGGCCGGGCGGCCCGCTCTAGGGAGATTCCTGGTGGTTCTAAACTTCTTCCATTTACGGATGATGAAGGCCACTGTGCTTATTGAGACCTTCAATGTTGCAGAAATTTTTCTGTACCCTTCCCCAGATCTGTGCCTTGATACAATCTTGTCTCGGAGGTCTATGGACAATTCCTTGGACTTCATGGCTTGGTTTGTGCTCTGACATGCACAGTTAACTGTGGGGCCTTATATAGACAGGTTTATGCCTTTCCTAATCATGTCCAATCAACTGAATTTCCCACAGGTGGACTCCAATCAAGTTGTGGGAACAGGATGCACCAGAGCTCAATTTTTAGTGGCATGGCAAAGGCTGTGAATACTTATTTACAATAAATACTTATTTTTAATAAATTGCAAAGATTTCACAATGAACTTCTTTCACGTTGTCATTATGGGATATTGTTTGTAGAATGTTGAGGAAAAAATGTATTTAATCCATTTTGGAATAAGGCTGTAACTGTCAGAGAAGAAGAATTTTGCATCTGCGCACATCTGTACGCCAACGCCAGGCTCACGATGATCGTGCCGGTGTGGTTGCACACACCTGAGTGCTGACGTACACAGGCGGGCTATTTGAACCCCTGCTGAAAACAGAATGGTGCCTTCTGGTCTACTGTGTCCTGTATCCTGACTCCTGTGATCTACCTGCTTGACTCTGACTACGAGTGAACACCGCCTGTACCGGCTCTCACTTTTGACTATCCGCTTGCCTATTCCTCTGTACCTGATCCGTCCGATTGATCCTGACCCGGCCTGCCTGACTATTCTACCTCTCCTGCCTGTGACTACCTCTGGCTACCAGCTGCCACAGTCATCCGCAACTCAGCTATACCTCTCTGCTGCTGCACCTGCATCCTGCTACCTGTATCTTGATCTTCATCTGCCAGCTGTCATCAGGCACTCGTGCCCCTCCCAGCGCGTTACCTCCTGTCTACCCTATCAGGGGCCCCGAACGGGAGTGGTAAGAGGACGCCCTCTCTCCACATCAGGCTCCACCACCAGGTACATTACAGTAACACAACAAAATGTGGCAACAGTTAAACTCTGTGAATATTTTCTGGATGCACTGTAGTCCTCTTTTGTTGAGCAAAGAGAGAGGAACTCCTATTTAAGCACCAGATAATGACTTTAGTGATTGATTGGCCATGTTTCACAGAGATTTTCTAGACAGTTTGAAAGATCTCTGAGTGAACTTACACTTTAAACGTTTTGCTGTCACCAACATGAGACATACAGTTGTGTTCAAAATAATAGCAGTCAGACATCACTAACCTGATCAATCACTGTTTTTGGTAGAAATGATAATTCTACATGGCAAATAATTTACTAGCAGGTGTAGAGAAATAGAAATCCAACAGACCCAACAGTCATGACATGCATGCTGCTGATTCTGTGTAATAGAACTCCACACTGCTATTATTTTGAACATGCCCCTTTCAATTAGTGATTCAATTAGTGAGGTCATTCATTCTTTGAAAAACAGGTGGCAATTATTGCCCTTATTTAAGGAAGGAAGGCAGCAAATGTTGTACATGCTGGTTACAGTGCATTTCTCTCTGAAATTCTGAGGAAAAAGGGTCGTTCCAGACATTGTTCAGAAGAACAGCGTACCTTGATTAAAAAGTTGATTGGAGAGGGGAAAACATATAAAGAAGTGCAGAAAATGATAGGCTGCTCAGCTAAAATGATCGCAAATGCTTTAAAATGGCAACCAAAACTTGAAAGACGTGGAAGAAAGCAAAAAACTACCATTCGAATGGATAGAAGAATAGCCAAAATGGCAAGGACTCAGCCAACAATCAGCTCCAGGAAGATCAAAGAAGGTGTAAAGTTCCCTGTGAGGACTGTTACAATTAGAAGACGCCTATGTGAAGCCAAGCTATCTGCAAGAAGCCCCCGCAAAGGCCCACTGTTGAAAGAAAGACATGTGCTGAAGAGGTTACAATTTGCCAAAGAGCACATTGACTGGCCTAAAGAGAAATGGCGCAACATTTTGTGGACTGATGAAAGGAAGATTGTTCTTTTTGGGTCTAGTGGCCGGAGACAGTTTGTCAGACGACCCCCAAACACTG